>NC_133103.1:30321299-30592434 GCF_022965805.1 Primulina eburnea | reverse complement strand
GTGATCTCTTGGAAGAGGTTTACATGTCTCTGCCCCAAGGGTATTGCAGAGAGGGGGAGAAATTACCTCCAAATGCGGCGTGTAAACTACATAAATCCATTTATGGCTTAAAACAAGCTTCTCGCCAATGGTTTGCAAAATTTTCTGCCGCATTGTTAGACATAGGTCTCTCTAAGTCTCATGCTGATAACTCTTTGTTTCTACGGACAAGAGTTAGTGTTTTTGTTGCTCTATTGGTCTATGTTGATGACATTGTTATTGCCACCAACTCTGAAAATGAGGCAAATGATTTAAAGACACATCTTGACAGCAAGTTTCGGTTGAAGGACTTGGGCGAGTTGAAATATTTCTTAGGTATAGAGGTGGCTAGATCACAATATGGTATTCCGATTTGCCAACGAAACTACGCTTTAAAACTTCTTACAAAAGCTGGTCTTCTTAGCTGCAAGCCGAGGTCTACGCCTATGGATGCCAACACTAAACTTTCTCTTGATGATGGGGAATTGGTTTCCCATCCTATTGCATATAGATGATTGATTGGACGTTTGTTATATCTCACAATCATCCGCCATGACTTGACTTATGTAGTGAACAAGCTGAGTCAGTATGTTTCTAAACCATGCATGTCTCACATGGAAGCAGCTTTGAATGTTTTGAGATATATAAAAGGAACGATTGGACAAGGCTTGGTCTATAAAAATGCTTCTGATTTAAAACTTAAATTCTTCTCAGATACAGATTGGGGTTCTTGTCTTGACACGAGACGATCAGTCACGGGTTTTTGTGTATTTCTTGGTGTGTCTATGGTGTCTTGGAGGTCAAAGAAGCAGCAAACAGTCTCCAGGTCTTCTGCCGAGGCCGAATATAGGGCTATGGCAGCAGCAACTTGTGAAGTTCTGTGGCATAGAACATTGCTCAAAGATCTTAAGGTTAAAGTCGATGAACCATCAGTACTGTTTTGTGATAGTCAAGCTGCCATACACATTGGTTCCAATCCGGTTTTTCATGAATGCACCAAACACATTGACATTGATTGTCACATTGTGCGTGAGCAAGTGATGGCAGGAGCCATCAAATTGATGCATGTTTCTTCAGAGTCACAGCTGGCAGACTTGTTCACAAAATCTTTGTTTTGCTCACGTCTTAAAGAGCTTCTGGTCAAGATGGGAGTACACAACATTCACTCACATCTTGAGGGGGAGTGTTAGAAGTAGGATTTTATTAGTTTTATTAGCTTGACTTGTCTTTCCACACATTCAGTATAAATAGCTTCTCTTAGTTCGTTTGTTCTTAATAAAAATTCAGTTTGTATTCTTCAGTTAAGAGCTTGAGCTCGGTTTTTCTTCAATGAAATCAATTTCATTTCTCTAATAATATCATAAATATAAAATTAAATGGATCGGTACAAATTAGCATACACCCGAAATATATTTTAATAAAAAGATCATCACAAAATATGAATGAAATATGAATGTAACTTGTATATGCAAGGTAACCACTGAATACACGTAATATAAAGAAAAGAATAAAAAATCAAAAAGAGAAAAATGAATAGCGAAGAATCTCAATTAGATTTCACATGCATATATAACTTACAAGAACCAACATTATACATACATATGAAGAAAAGTGAGATGATGAAGATAATGACGATCATGATTATGCTCCTGCTACTATAGAAGACAAAGTGGAATATGATGGTGACGGCGAATTGATCATTATCATGCTCCAGCTCCTTCAGCGATGGAGTGCGGCCCTCGAGTGGGTGATCTTGTGGTTGTCGCTTCGTTATTTCCGTATACAAGAGTTGCTGCACCACCTCGAGTAGTATTAGTACTCTTTGTAGTTTTAGTTGCTGCAGGATTAAAGCTGCTCACAAGTGAATCTGTGCCCGGCTTGCCGCTGGAATATTGTTGATAGGAAGAAGAAGAAGAAGGATTTGATGTCATTTTCGATAAAAATTAATTTTTCGTCTGAAACTCTGCGTGTTCACTTCGAAGGTGGACAAGGTCTTTTATAAGGAAAAGTTCGATGTTTACCATGGTTAAATTTGTAATTTAAGTCAATCACGACGTATGTGGAAGTTGCGATTACAGGCCGCTATCTTGCACCTAGAATATGACATTTTATTTATTTTTAAAAATATCTCATTCTAATTTTTTTTTTCAAATTAGAAATTGAAAATACATGTTTGTTTTATTAATGTAATATCATATTTAACTATTAAATAAAAGTTTCCGCTTATTCTAATATTACATTAATGAATTAGAAAAGAATTTCGGTAAAATTTCTATTGTTAGAACGAGCGGTTGAAATTATTTTAGAGTTTTCTATTACTGTATCATATAACACTGAAAATATTTATTATTTATGTTTTACATGCTCAGTATGTCTCTAATAATATAAAAAGGAAGTCGTAAATTTATTAGAACTATTCATGCTATCGCGAATCAATAATATTTATTGCACACACATATGTGGTGCAATTGTCATTGTCTGTATTGGAAATTCGAAGATACAGTTGGATCTTCATCGTTTAATTGTCCAGTTTCCGCCCCAAGATAATGCACTATATTAATGTCAAAGTTTTAAAACTTTCTCCTCACAAGAATGCAGCGTCAAGGTTTTAAAATTGTTATGCCCCACAAGAATGCGCAAATGTCAAGGCAATAGTTATAAGATGTCAACGATGACTTGTTTCTCCTTCGTAATAAAAAATGTGAAAAATAACCGAAATAATACTTTAATCTCATCAATTATGGAGTTTAATATTGAAAATGTTAAGATTATTTTTCAGCGAGTTAAATTACATAGGATTCAATGTATTGTAGTTGAGGATCACCGCTCACTTATGGGTGAAGATATCTTATGTGATATTATGAGTTAATAGCACAAGAAAACTCTGGTCAGAGTAAGACATGTACATTTTGGAAATATGTTTCTTCAGTTCCACATATCATGTCACTATTATTACACAAAGATACACCACATTCATTTTAAACAAGATATTCTAAAATTCTACACATTTAAAGTTAACGCTTAGCATTCTTAATAACCCGATCTTAAAGTTCACATAATTAACACAAAATCAACTTCTATATTGAAATATCCAAAATTTATTATGTAATGCTTACATTAGATTTTCTCATATTATTTTTTCATAAATAATTTATCATCCCGAGTCAAATATTTAATCTTAAATCATAAGTTTAAATCAACTTATCTCTAATAGTTATATTCTCAACAATATACACAAATACTAATTGTCCCCGTAATACAATTCCATAAGAATTCGACAAGTAGTTCAAGAAAAGCGTGGAATGAGATTTTCGAGAAATTTTTCCAAAAATGGAAATTTCGGATATTGACATATGGATTGAAAGAGTACGTCGAGAGGATTCCAGAACAATTGAAGGAATTAAGTTTCGAGTTTCCGACGAAATGTTATGAGTTCTACGAAACTTTCTTAAAACAACAAAAATTCGATTTCGGAGATCTAAATGAAAGAATTTCACGTTTTCAGACCATGCCTCACAACATGTTGTGAATATTACACGTTGTGCCGTGTCGGAGGGGATATCATCAGCTGTTTGCCATAATCTGACAAATATTTTTTCCCCAACTGGTTTTTGAACCTGACGGCTCTGATCCACTTAAATGTCATGCCTCGAGACCGGAGTTAGTCGACACCGACGTTATTTTACAACCTCACAATTGAAAACAAGAATCCTCATAGTACAATATAAAACAAAAACCAGTTTATTACTCATAATAAATCATAAAATTATCTTTACAACGTAAATTCTTAAACAATAAAAATATGCGAAAGTGTTAACAAATTGAGTTAAAAACTTAAATGAGAGAAAATTAAAATAACTTCTCGATCCCTCTTATTATAAGCTCAAAACTGGTCTGAGGGTAGAGTAAGAGGTGAGTGATATAGTCATCACTCAGTAAGTGGGGGTCGTTCAAGCACATACCTAACAAATACAAATGATCTTCGAAATTTTTTATCATGCATAGCATATTTCGTACAACATATATCATAAGCATAAACGTAAACATAGTTTGGCCTAAGCACTGAGATTCCTCTACTTTCCATGATTTACTGATATAAGTCCCTGATTTTTATTCCTCTTAGGGGACGATACTATATAACGGTTACAATACCACCATGTGTGGGCTATAAACGTATCTTATATTGATATTTCCACCCATATCCAGGATCAACCTATTAGTAGAAAATTAACTGAAACCACTAGTACTTTTTATATCTATTTTTCAACCTGTATAGTCTGCATTTGAATAGCACACATTATTAAATGTAAAATCTTTTGGATAGAAAATACCAACATTTTGAGTACCTTTAAATATTTTGATATACTCTTAGCAGCTACATAATGAGATTGCTTCAGGTCATATCGATATCTAGTAAAAATTCATATTGCAAACATAATTTCTAGTCTACTAGTAGTAAGATACAATAAAGAACCGATTAGACCATGATACATATTTACCTCTACTGAAATTCCACCTTCATCTTTATCAAGTTTAGTTGAAGAACTCATTGGAGTTGAGGAATCAGTGCATGTTTTCATGCCAAAGGTTTTCGGTTGCTCATTGATATACTTCGTCTAATTTATGAAAATTCCAAATTCGAGTTTTCTAACTTGTAATCCTAAGAAGAATCTCAGTTCTCTCATCGTACTCATTTCAAATTTATCCTACACCATCTTATAAATTTTCTCACAAAGTTTGGGGTAATTTTACTAAAAAATAATATCATCAGCATATATTTATACTAAGAGTGTATGCTGGTTTTGACAAACGTAAATAGTGTTTTATCAACTGTTCCAAAAATAAATTCATAATTAATATGAAATATAGAAAGAGTGTCATATCATGCCCTTGGTGCTTTTTTATGTCTACACAAAGCTTTATGTAATTTAAAAACATGCTTTGGAAATGAATGGTCATATCGATATTTAGTAAAGATTCATATTGCAAACATAATGTCTAGTCTACTAGTAGTAAGATACAATAAAGAACCGATTAGACCATGATACATATTTACCTCTACTGAAATTCCCCCTTCATCTTTATCAAGTTTAGTTGAAGAACTCATTGGAGTTGAGGAAGCAGTGCATGTTTTCATGCCAAAGGTTTTCGGTTGCTCATTGATATACTTCGTCTAATTTATGAAAATTCCAAATTCGAGTTTTCTAACTTGTAATCCTAAGAAGAATCTCAGTTCTTTCATCGTACTCATTTCAAATTTATCCTACACCATCTTATAAATTTTCTCACAAAGTTTGGGGTAATTTTACTAAAAAATAATATCATCAGCATATATTTATACTAAGAGTGTATGCTGGTTTTGACAAACGTAAATAGTGTTTTATCAACTGTTCCAAAAATAAATTCATAATTAATATGAAATATAGAAAGAGTGTCATATCATGCCCTTGGTGCTTTTTTATGTCTACACAAAGCTTTGTGTAATTTAAAAACATGCTTTGGAAATGAATGGTCATATCGATATTTAGTAAAGATTCATATTGCAAACATAATGTCTAGTCTACTAGTAGTAAGATACAATAAAGAACCGATTAGACCATGATACATATTTACCTCTACTGAAATTCCCCCTTCATCTTTATCAAGTTTAGTTGAAGAACTCATTGGAGTTGAGGAAGCAGTGCATGTTTTCATGCCAAAGGTTTTCGGTTGCTCATTGATATACTTCGTCTAATTTATGAAAATTCCAAATTCGAGTTTTCTAACTTGTAATCCTAAGAAGAATCTCAGTTCTTTCATCGTACTCATTTCAAATTTATCCTACACCATCTTATAAATTTTCTCACAAAGTTTGGGGTAATTTTACTAAAAAATAATATCATCAACATATATTTATACTAAGAGTGTATGATGGTTTTGACAAACGTAAATAGTGTTTTATCAACTGTTCCAAAAATAAATTCATAATTAATATGAAATATAGAAAGAGTGTCATATCATGCCCTTGGTGCTTTTTTATGTCTACACAAAGCTTTATGTAATTTAAAAACATGCTTTGGAAATGAATGGTCTAAAAAACCTATAAGTTATTTTACATAAACTTCTTCTAGCAGTAGAACATTCATGAAATCATTCTTCACATCCATTTGAATGCTTTAAAGTTCTTGAATGCTACAAGGCTTCAAGTTTAGGTGCTTGGCAAAGGTTTAATCATAATCAATTTCTTCTTCTTGTCCGAATTCTTGAGCTACTAGTCTTGCTTTGTTCCTGACTATTGTTCTTTCCTCATTTAACTTGTTTCTAAATACCCATCGGTTTCCAATAACTGATTGATGATTTATCCTAGGTACCAGAAACCGTACTTCGTTCCTTTTGAATTGATTGAGAACTTTTTGGATTACTTGAATCCAGCTTGGATCACTTAGAGATTCATCAATATTCTTTGATTCCATCAAAGAGATGAATGCAACATTCATTCATTCATTTCTCATTTTTCTTCTAGTTTGAGGGGTGCTGATGTACTCTAGTAACCAGTGATGGAGGATGGGCCTTGCTCCACTTATAACCAGGTTCGGAAAATATTTCTTCTTCATATAATCGGTCAACAAACTATTTCTGTGGCTTCATGAGCAGGTTCAGAAATTTCTAGGACAGGTAATGGAATCTCTTGAATTCCAAAAAATGCTTCCTTCTCGAGTACTTCTGGTTCTGGATTTTGATAATCTTTTCCTCTTGGTTCTGTGTCATCTTTACTGTTTATATTCATATAAAATATTGTCTAATATGTTTCTCAAAGTAGATAAATGCAGTATTTTCAGGAGCAATAACAACTTCATAAAAAACATGTACTTATTCTTCAATATTAAAGGTTCTATTATTAAATATTCTAAAAGCTTTACTAACTATTGAATATACAAGAAAATTTACATAATCTAATTTTGAATCAAAAGTAGATAAATGATTTTTTCCATTATTATGCACATAACATGTTTATCCAAATACATGAAAACACGAGACATTAAGCTTACACCCTTTCCATATTTCATATAGATTCTTTCCGTGTATTTTTTCTTTTTTATCATAGTTTCGTTTTGTGTATAACATGCAGAGAGATGCCTGCATCTGCAAGCATAGTTCTTGCTGTTTCTTTGAGAGTTGTGTTTGTTCTCTCAGCTATTTTATTTTGTTGGGGAGTCCTAGCCACTGAATATTCATGATGTATGCATAGTTCATTCAAATATATCTAAAGGGATTTGTTAGTAAATTAAGTGCCCTGATCACTTCTGATTCTATTGATTGAAATAGATTTTTCATTTTGAACTCGATTCAGAAGCTTGATCAGATGGGCACTTGTGTGATCTTTCCCATTGATAAATAAAACCCAAGTAAATCTAGAGAAATCATCAATAATGACTAATGTATACTTCATTCATCCTAAACTCATTACAAATATAGATCCGAATATGTAATTATGCAGTAGGTCTAAGCATCTTGATGCTGATTTACTTCATTTGTTCTTGAAGCTTGATCTCACCTATTTACCTAACAGACATATAGAACAAACATGATTCTTAATGAAATTAAAATCAGGTAAAATGGTAACTAAGTTATGTTTTCTAATATCATTGAAAGATTTAAAATTCAGAAGATTCAGACGCTTATTCCACAACCAATGTTTGTCACTTAGAGATGCCACCAGATATGTAATATGCTTATGTTGACCAATATTTCAGTTAACTTTATAGGTTTTTCCATATCTATTGTAAGGTCCAGAAATTTAATTCACGTAACATGAAGGCATGCAATCTAGGATTTATTTCATGTATTAGGGTTTCTAGATGTATTTCGCGCTCGAACGAGGAACGAAGACCAGAGAATTATCAAGAAAATTATTTTTATTACCTGATTATTTTTTATTAATTAATATATGATGTTTTAGATGTATTTTTTTTTAAAGAAATGGGCTTTTTTGGGTACTTTTACCCGCCAAACCATATTTTTCAGCGGTACGCAGATTTTATCGCAACGGTTGACTTTTTGAGGGTTCGGGTAATATTTTCAAAAACTTTCCAAAACGAAATATTTTTCGGGAGTGTGTTTGGGCTTGATGAGCCTATTTTTATGCTTAATGGGCTCCAAATCCATTTTCTACCCTTTAATTTTATGCTAAGGCCCATTAATCATTTATTTAAACTTAAACCTACCACCTAAGTAATCTTAAACCTAATCTAAACTCCATTAATCGCCCACCCCCTCCACTCATCAGCCTCCTCGTGAGTTGCAGCAGCAAGGAATTCGGTTTCTCCATTTCCTTCAAGCAAGAGCTTTTCCCTTCGCCTCGATCGTGTGTTCCTTTCATCTTTTGTTCACAAAAAAACATCAAGCACGCCACGCACTATAATTCCTGCATCTTACATGTTATTTGTATGTTGTTATGTGTTCATTTGTTTAAGGCTTTTTCGATCCAACATCATGCATGGAGATCGCACGGTTTGGCTGCAAGTTCTCTCATTTTTTTATTATCCACTCACGTATCTTGTATCTTGTGTAAGGGGGCAGCAAGATCAATGGATTAAGGGGTCATCTATGTCAAGGATTCTAGTGGGATAGGTTTCTAGAGTCACAGGTGGCCTCACACCCAGCGTCAGGATAGTGGTTTATTGTGTGAAGTCAAGGAGATCGAACAGTGGGAAGAAAGTAGACCTATGAAGGGTTGGTTCTAGGCCTTGGACCTGTCTTTGGTAGGTCCGAACCAGGACCTGGGAGGACCCTAACACCACTGGTCAGGCACCTATAGCAGCACACGGGAGCTTAGCGCGAGATAGTTGCGATTGGGGTGATCTTGGTTCCTAGAATGCGTGTTCTGTGTGCAGTCTTCATGGGGCTGGGGCCGTGATTTCTTTGGGTCCATAGGGATCCTAGGGTGGTCTAGGGTAGGCTGGCTCATGGCTGGATCCATCGGCTGTAGGCTAGCATCGATTATTCGGAGGGTGGCCGCACTAAGGGTCGAGTATGGAGAGGTGCTGGATTCCAGCAACTTGCAGGGCCTGTTCGAAATTTTTAATGATCGAGTGTAGATGGTTTTAGGGCCTTCTAGATGTTTTTATGGTGTGGGAAAAAGTTGGGAAAATTTGGGTTAAAGTTCCGGTTCGAATCGGGTTAAAACCAGGACTACGGTCCAATTTTGAAAACGAATCGATTAGTTTTGAAACTAACTCGAGATTACGTCTAATAAATATTTTAAATATGTTTTGGGATGTTTTAAGGAGCTTGGTAAGCTTTGGGTCAAAATTTTAGGTTTCCAGGGGCAAAATGGTCATTTTGGGTTTCCAGGGGCAAATGGTCATTTTGCACCCGGGGTTGAGATTTTGGTCCTGGAAGCGCCGTGAGCACATTTTATCATGTTTTAAATGTTTACGCATCACGTTTATGATTTTTATGAAATTATGATAAATACGGTGCATGCTTAGTTTTAAGGAAAAAGTTACGTATATGCATGTTTTTATTAAGTGGTGAATATGATGATATTTTTGAAGGATGGAAATTGGTTGTGACTGATGATGTATATGTATACGATGACATGAAATATGATGAGCTGAGGCCAAAGATCAGTGGACGGGTAATGCTGTCGCTGATGTCCCCGCCACCCGGTACCGTGGTTATACGTAGATGAATCCATCGAATAGAGCTGATACGAAAGTCCCAAATAATGAACTGAATTCAATTAAAAGAAAATTTTTACGTATTTGATGACATGATGAGACATGCTTTGACAGGTTACGATTTTATACGATATGTTTATGTTCATGCTTTAAGTTCACGAAATATATGTTGATTATGATAATTTTCACTGTTGTGTACTATGTATATGTTGTGAGAACCTGAGATTTTCCGATCCAAAGTAAATCAGGTAAGAAATATACGAGCTTAAATTTTAGCTTAATCTAAGATCAAAAAACTTTCATTCTAATTATAAAATTAAAAATGAACTTAGATTTTCAGCTAATATAATTTGAGGAGGTAGTTTCGAAGCTCAGGGATTAGCTCAACGAGAGGCCGAGCTGCAAATAACCGCATCCATTGAAGAATTGTCACTAGAGGAGTAAAACCATAGCTCAAGGACTCGATCTTTCAGCTCAAAGAAGCTCAACCAAGCTTGTCCTAACAAGACCACAAAAAGAGCTAAAAGTTGAGCTAAGGGTTTGGACAAACTTATTATGCAAGAAGTGACCTTTGAAATAACCAATGACGGAGCTAAGGGAAGAGCTAAGGGTGTGGAAAAACTTAGAATGCAAGAAATGACCATTGAGAAAACAAAAGAAGGAGCTAAGGGACTAGGACACATTTAAGGTGCAGGAAATGACCTTTGATGCTTGATATACCTTGACCATCATTATGAGCACAATTACTCCTTTTCTTGGGCTCCAAGTGGTCGACCAAATGGGGTAGGGAAGTCCATTTTGGCATCTATAAATAGGACATCAAGGTGGTAGAAAAACCATTCCAAAAAGCCTCCAAGTTTCGGCCCTCATCTCCTCAAACCTCTCCAAAATTTCGGCCAAGCTAAGCAAGGAAGAGGAAGGAATTTTCGTGCAATCAAGTGCTGAACCTTTGCGTCAAAGTGCTGCCGCATCGAAGACAACATTTATCAAGGTTACGTCAAAGTGCTGCCCGATTTTCGACAAGAAACTTTCTACAAAAAATCTGTAAGTGGGCTTTTGTTTTACGTATCTTCTTTCTATTTTTAAACTTTGATATAGATAACATGACATGCATGTTGGTATGTATTTTTCAAAAATATTGGTTTGCTCCGTTTAAAAATTCGTTCGATTATGTTTTCTTGCTATGCTTCGAATTCTTTTGATTCCGCTGTACATGTCTAAAAGTCCGAACTCTGAGAAATCTGATAAGTTCTGTCTATTACCTCTGAACTCTTTGTTACACTATTAAGATTCAATTTGAAATGGGAAGAGAATTGTGATTCTGTCTGGCCCCCAATGGTGGGTATAAAACCATATTTGTCTGGCCCCCACCGGTGGGTATAAAACCGAGTTCTGGCCTCACCCCTTAGAGGAGTAACATATCGGGGACAATTTGACCATGGAAATGAGATGAGTAACAGTGTTTCGTTGGTTATAATCTGATCTGTTTCTGAACCGTTCTGAATAATCTGATTCGTTCTGAATTATCTGTCTCATATTTGTTCATTTCGATATGATAAGTTAAAGGTAATAAGACTTGAAAGATTGTTAAAAAACTGTTTTAAAGAATTAAGTTCTATATGTATCTTTGGAATCGATCGACCCCCACTTGCTGAGTGTTTTCCCAAAAACACTCACCCCTTTACAATTTCAAATAAAAATGAAGAACAAATAAATGAGGAAGAGCAGGAATCTTTCTGGGGTTGGTGATCGATGATTAAGAGCAAGAATCAAGTTATCCCTTTTGTTTAAGTTTTCCGCATTTCGCAACTCTGATGTATTTTATTCCATTGTCATTGTAACACAATACTTTATTTATGAAAAAGACTGGTTTGATTTGATACGAGGCTTTATTGTTTGCAATATAATTGTTAAACAATGCCGGATGTCACCGACGCTTCAGAATTGGGGTGTGACATTTAAGTGGTATCAGAGCCGCTATGTTCATAATCCTGCTGGGATTTTGATAGACAAAATTTGGCGAAGTCAAATTTTGGCAAAAGCCTAGTGTATCCTAATTTGAGTCCAACTTTCATCCGTTCTTGAAGTCTAACTTTCATCTATTTCCTAAATTTCGAATAGACTTCAAAAATCTATCCTTTCGATCATTCCACAAACTCTGAGTATCAAAAATTTTCCACGACAACTTTGTTTCTACTATTTGTGCCTTTCTATCCTTTATACGATTCTGATGCTTTGCTTTCAATTTTTATCCTAGGAAATGGCTGCTCCACGTACTCGCACTCAGCCTGCCCTTCGCATGCGTCAGCTCACGATTGATAATCAGACTAGGGAGATCGCGACTCTGAAAGAGCAACTAGCCAAGGAAAAATTGGAGAAACAAGAGCTTAGTGAGGTGAGACACATACTTGAGACTGATGTACATCGATTGACTCATCATCTGTACTTGGTGGAGAGCCAGCTGCTGCAGATACCGACCGATTCCATTCGCATCACATGCTTAGTTGCACTTAACAGGGATTTATTGGAGAGAGTGGAGATAGAGCGAAGACGTGCTGCTCAGTCCCGTCAGCGCCAGGAGGAGTACAACGCCAGGCAGGATCGGTACATTTCGAAGCTCCACGGCACTATGGACAGACTTCAGGATCAGAATAATTACCTACATTTGGTGATAGAGAACATCGAGGAACAGGAGGTAGCACCGATGGATGTGTTCGGAGGCGACAGCGACGGTGACAGCGACGACGGAGAGACGTTAGATTAGATTAGCATATCTGGATTGTAATAAATTTGTGATGAAGAAAATATTATGTGTACCAAATTATTTGAAATTTTCTATTAACTTTCTATTATTGCATATTTAAAATTTGACAAGTACCTTATCTATAAAAATGTTTTTTTTTATCTTTATAGGAAACCAGTATGGATCTCCAAAGCATTATAAATGAATTTCAAAAACAACTTCAGGAAAAGGAGTCAGAAACTAAAACACTGCGAGAAAAAAATGAAAAACTCGAGAGAGATAACTACCAGTTGGATGGGAATAACGTATGCATGATGGACGATCTTCGTGAAGCCCGAGTGGAAGAGAAGAAACTACGCGAAGACGTTAGACGTTATGCTGCTTATCATCTAGAGTCATAGCGTCAACACGAGACTACCAAGCAAGAGTTGAAGAAAGCGCAAGATAGAATTTTTACGCTCGAAATCCGCGATAATAGTCTCCTCAAAACGCAACACCGTCTTGAGGAACGAATTGAGAAGCAAGAAATCGATGAAAAAGTAAGCCAATCAACAATAAAAGAACTACAGGATCAAGTAAACAACTTTGATCACCACAACAAACAACTGCAGAATTACATTGAACACCTACAAAATGAGATGATCAATATGGAAGAACTCATAGAACAACTAGAAGAAAACCCGATGGAAGAAGAATTCAACGAGGCTGTAGGAGACGAAGAAGTTATATACGACTAGGGAGAGAGTGTTCTAGAATAGGCTTCGATTGTATCTAGAAATATTTGATTAATCATTTGTTTTGAAAAATATTTGGTGGTATGAAATTTTTTTACAATTTAATGAAATTATTCCTTTGATTAAATATTGTGGCAAACGAATTAATAAAATACATGTTTATAGGAAATGACAGGAAGACCACCCCGAAACAACCGTAACACCCGTGGTGCCAACTAAAACGAAAATCCACCACCACCCAGAGTGAATCTCAGTCAAGAGGATATGAGGGCAATAGCTACTATCGTAGCTACAACATTACAAGGATTCGTGAACCCATTGGCTAACACCATCCAACCACCACCTGAACCGCAACTGTAACGAACCGTACTTTTTATTACTTAAAATTTGCGGAAAAATTAAAAATTTTCTTGAATACGAAAATAAAATCAATACGGTCGTCACTACATCATCCATTCACCAATAAAAATCTTGTTAAAAGAAAAATTTGCTCAAAGCATCTCGCATCAAACATAAAATCAGAGTATTTTAAACTTGCATAAAACATTAAAATAACATGGGCGGTCCTCGAGTCTAGCCTCCCACTCAGTCCAAGCCTGCTCCTTGGTCACCACCTCATGTCTCCTTATAGACATCCTCACCTGCATCGATCAAGTATAGTGAGTCTAAAGACTCAACACGTATAAACTGTGAATAGCAAGTAATACATAATAAAATCGCATGCAACTTTAAAATAGATTATACATACTTGAAGCTTGGATTTGAAATGACTTGAACTTGCATACATACATAGACGTGCCATAACTTAAAAGCTTTTATAAACGTGCTTGCATATTTGATCATATTTAAACATACATGACTTCATTTTGCGTAGAGGCATGTTTCAAAGCAAGTGACCCATACATAATAAACGCCTGATCAGACAAACCACAGTGCTGGGCTGACAGGGACGTATCCACTGCCACATACATGAGATCCCCATTCATAATTTAACGGGCTGGTTGGCCTCCGTTCATAATTTAACGCTTTCCAACAACGATCTAACCAGTTCATAATTTAACGGGGTAGAGAGGTCCTCGGCCACGTTCACCGATTTCCAAACCCATTCATAATTTGGTCACAAGACATTTAGCATACCTCAAAAAGAAAAAATGTTTTCTTGCACATAAACATACTTACTTGGCGTTGAGGGATTCGTTGGATTTCATTTGGGGCCGCTGCTGCACACTAACATGATTTTCAACACTTAACTTGCATTACTTAGACGTAGGTACTCGAGCTCACCACCGAAGTGCATAAATAGCTTATGACATTCTAGATGAATCGGGACTTGACCTCGTTTAATGATACTAACCAGGACATCAAACCCCGAAACAAACTCTAAGATGCCGTGCGAACAATTCTCAACCATAAAAGACATGAACTCACTATTAGAACTTGAAAAGAAGAAAGAACAGATTATTCGGACAGAAGGGGTGGCACTCGGGCAGTGAAACTTTACCGCTCGGGCGCTAGGGTCCGCGCTCGGGCGGTAATAAACTTCCGCTCGGGCACCGAGGCTACGGGGAAAAACATTTGAACAGAGAGAATGGCGCTCGGGCGGCAGAAAGTTACCGCTCAGGCGCCGAGTAAACTGGACTCCGCGACTTAAAACTTGTACTTTTCAAATTCGATTACACAAATGGTGAACAACGCCTCGAGACCCATCCTAGGACACTATGGCACTGAAAATCGACTCCACAAATTTCCCAAACATCTCCAAGGGACGACGCACCCCATGCCACACCATAAACTCATAACTTAAATTTTGACACAACAAAATAGTTTTACAACTACTCGAACTCTAATGTGCCTAACGACGCGAAACATAACGTTAAAGACCATCCCAACATCATAATTAATATACCTATACGCAACAACGATCACCCATCGATCCACAACGAAGCCTGCAACAACAAAATCTCGAGAACATATCAATACATAATTTTCTGAAAACACAGTTTGAGCAGTCCCACGAAAAGCGTCATAACTCACTCAATTTTCGTCCAAAAATTTCAAATTTCATATCAAATCGAAGGTATCAAAAAGTTCTACATTTTATACGTTGAAAGTTTTCTCAGATTAACGAACAAAAATTCGCAAATTTAAGAAGAACAGTAAAAACGTGATTTTGATCTAAAAATTTTCCTTCAAAATCGATCCAAACGATTAACCGCTCAAACTATGAACATCATATATAAATTTTTACACATAAAACAACGCAACACATAATATGACATGATCGACGCAGCAAAAGAGAGATTATACGTGCCTTTTGATGATAAACTTTACCGAAACGACGATATCAAAGCAGAGACGGTGCGAGGCTCGATCCGGGACGACTTGGCTCGATTTTTCTTGCAATAAAATCAACAAAACTCGCTAGGTATAATCAGAGGAAGGGGCGGCTGCTCTTGGGGAAGGAGAACCCTAGGTTTTTCTTTAAAAGAAATCTGAAAAAATGAATTCGTAGATGTGTTGTGTGTTTTAGTGTGTGTAAAAACATGTAAGTGTGTGTGAGTGTGTATAATCGTGTGTGTGTTTTTAATTTAGGAGAAATTAGTGCTAAATTAACTAAATTAAATACTAATCAAAAGTTAACACACACTAATTTAATCAAACTCCCCATCTAAAATGATTACACACTAATTTTAAAAGCTCCAAACTCTTAAATTACTAATTACATAAATAGGTCTTTAAAAGGTTATATACTAAATAAATTATTTAGAATGCCCCAAACCCAACTTAAAATAAAATACTGCATTTTAAATTGCCAAAAATCGTCACCGGTCTTTTCCTCGATCCCGCTTCGAATAATCGCCTGAAACATGAAACTCGCAAAACATTTTAACGTGCATCACATAAACATGAATAATTTAAAATAATGCATTTAAATAAATCATGCACTACTAAGACTCATTTTTAAAATTTAATAAATACTTTAATGATTAATTAAATGCATGAGTTATATGTGTACTGAATTTAGGCACTACAGCAACCGCGTGGGATTAAGTATCATTACGAATCTCTCAGAAGGAATCGAGTTCCAAATTTCGATGGGAACCCAGACCCAGAAGTCAGCCACAACTGGCTCAAGAACGTCGAAACATAACTACATTGAATGGAAATACCTGAAGAACTGAAAGTGGAGGTTGTAACACCGTTTTTGGAAGACCGAGCTATGAAATGGTGGGAAAGTGTGTCACCATCTTTGGCAGAAGTGGAAGAGATCACATGGCAGATTTTTAAGAGAGAATTTTTGAAACAATACTATCCCGCTGAATTTCGACTACAGAAGTTGGGTGAATTTGAAAACTTCGAATAGGCTCCGGTTATGTCAGTGATGGAATACACTTAACGGTTCAACGATCTGAGAACCTATGTCCCAACGATCATGTCGGATGAAACGTTAAAAATGCATCGATTGAAGAAGGGACTCAACAGTCGAATTCAGTCGGCATTGGCAGTATTCAAGCCAAACAACTTTGCGGATTTGATGGGCGCTGCAATGAGCACAGAAACTGATATAAAGCAACGCGAAGAAGAGAACAAGAATAGAATACCAATGGTCAATCAACCTATTCAGAATGGTCCCAAGTTTAAGAAACCAAATTATTCAGGTGGGCCTTCCCAAAGGAGTTCTAATAAAACTGGCAACAGGGAAGGGAAGTGGTGCGACACCTGTAAACAGTATCATAACGGGGAATGTTATCGAAATTCAGGTGCATGTTTTAAGTGTGTACATGTGGGTCATCGAATTAAAGAATGTCCGGAAAACAAAGAAAAAGGGGCGGGACCCAGAAATCAAAATGAGAACAAGACCAATGCTAGGGTGTATGCAATCACCCAAGAGGAAGCTGATAACACCAACGAGGTGGTAGCAGGTACTATACTACTCAATAGCATACCTGCGTATACTTTGTTTGATTGTGGTGCCACACATTCATTTGTGTCTAGAAGATTTGCTAATAAACTTAAACTTGAACATGATATTCTTAGTGAACTATTAAGAGTAGCAGCACCTGCCAGCAAAACAATTGAAACACACAAAGTGTATCGAAACTGTAAAATTTGTATCAGCAATCAAACTTTTGAAGTGGAATTAATTCAACTCAATATGGTTGAGTTTGACATCATCCTTGGAATGGACTGGTTAGCCAAAAACCATGCCATAGTAGACTGTCAAAAGAAAGATATTAGACTTCAAACTCCGACAAAAGGGGAAGTCGTATATCACGGAAAATCCAAAGAAAGAAAATCTCTACTATCGGCTTCACAAGCCTAGAAAGCTATACAAAGAGGAGAAGAAATTTACCTGGCAGCGATCAATGAAACCAAAGAAGAAGAAGTCCCAAAGTTGGAAGATATTCCAATTGTTCAAGAATTTTCAGACGTTTTCCCCGAGGAACTACCAGGAGAGATACCAGATAGGGAAGTAGAATTTGAAATCAATTTGGTCCCTGGTGCTGCACCAATATCAAAGGCACCATACCGAATGGCTCCAGCTGTATTAAAGGAGCTAAAGGAGCAACTGCAGGAATTATTAGACAAGAATTAGATTCGCCCCAGTGCATCCCCATGGGGAGCCCCAGTGCTTTTTGTAAAGAAAAAGAACGGAAGCATGAGGCTATGTATTGACTACCGGGAGTTGAACAAGATCACCATAAAGAATAAGTACCCACTCCCATGAATAGATGATCTTTTCGATCAGTTAAAGGGAGCCAAGGTCTTCTCAAAACTAGATCTGAGATCTGGTTACCATCAGTTGAAGGGCAAAGCGGAAGACATCCCTAAAACAGCTTTTACGACAAGATATGGACATTACGAATTAACGGTAATGCCTTTTGGCCTAACAAATGCTCCTGCAGCATTCATGGACCTGATGAATCGGGTATCCAAACCATATCTCGACAAGTTTGTGGTTGTCTTTATAGATGATATCCTTGTGCACTCACGAAGTGAAGAAGAACACAAAGAGCATCTGCGTTAAACTTTGCAGACACTTCGAGATAAAGAAATATAAGCCAAATTCAAGAAATGTGAATTTTGGTTAAAAAGTGTGGAGTTCTTAGGACATATAATTTCTGAATTAGGAGTGTCAGTAGACCCTAAGATGCTAGAGGCAATCAAGGATTGGCCACAACCAAAGACAGCGACTGAAGTCAGGAGTTTTCTGGGTTTAGTAGGCTACTATAGAAAATTTTTGGAAAGATTTTCTTCGATAGCCATCTCACTCACCAAACTTACTCAGAAAAATTCGAAATTTATTTGGAATGAGGAATGTGAAGAAGCTTTGAAACCCTGAAGACAAAACTCGCATCCACACCAGTACTAGTTCTTCCAGAGGATGGTAAGAATTTCACTGTATATAGTGACACTTCAAAGGGAGGATTAGGGTGTGTGCTTATGCAGGAGGGTCAGGTAATTGCTTATGCCTCACGGCAACTAAAACCATATGAGCAGAATTACCCCACTCATGACTTGGAGTTAGCCGCAGTAGTATTTGCACTTAAAATCTGGAGGCATTACTTTTATGGAGTAAAATGCGAAGTTTTTACTGACCACCAGAGCCTCAAGTATATTTTCACTCAAAAGAAATTAATATGAGGCAAAGAAGGTGGATGGAACTTCTCAAGGATTATGATCTGTCAATCAATTATCATTCAGGTAAGGCAAATAAGGTGGCAGATGCTTTGAGCCGAAGGAACCCTAGGAAGGTGAACTTATCTTCATTATCGGTACAACCAGGTCTCCAAGAGGACATCAAATTGAAGCAGAGTCAAGACACCTTCATCCTTAAAATTCAAGAACAAATGCAAGAAGGAAAAGTTCCAGAATTTCAAATTGATGAAAATGGAATACTCTGGATGAAGGACGATTGTATGTGCCAAACGTCGATGGAATTCAAGAAGAAGTAATGGCCGAGGCACATAAATCGAGATTTTCAGTACATCCAGGAAGCACCAAGATGTACCGGGATTTGAAAAATAATTACTGGTGGAAAGGTATGAAGAAAGATGTAGCTGTCTTTGTTGCTAAGTGTTTAGTCTGTCAACAAGTCAAGGCGGAACATCAAAGACCTGGAGGACTTTTACAGTCATTGGAGATACCGGAGTTGAAGTGGGATAAAATTTCCATGGATTTCGTAGTAGGACTACCACGATCAAGACAGGGTCACGATGGGATCTGGGTGATTATTGACAGATTGACCAAGTCTGCCTATTTCTTGCCAGTACGAATGAATTATAATTTGGATAAATTAGCCGCTTCGTATATGGACAAAACAGTGAGACTACATGGAGTTCCCGCAAGTATACTGTCTGGCAGAATTCCAAGATTTGTATCAAGATTTTGGAAAAGTTTCCAAAAGGCTATGGGAACCAAGATTACTCTCAGCACGGCCTACCATCCTCAAACTGATGGCCAAACCGAACGAACAATTCAAACCCTCGAAGATATGGTGAGGGCATGTGCATTGGATTTTTCTGGAAATTGGAGTGAACAGTTGCCCCTGATCGAATTCGCCTATAACAACAGCTATCACAGTAGTATCGAGATGGCTCCGTATGAAGCTTTGTATGGAAGGAAGTGTAGGTCGCCCCTATATTGGGACGAGGTCGGAGAAAAGGTTGTTACCGGACCAGAACTTATTCAGTTAACCGTTGATAAAGTAGTCATAATCAAGAAAAGACTCAAAGCAGCCCAAGATAGACAAAAGAGCTAGGCAGATATGAAAAGAAGACCGCTGGAATTAGAAATCAGTGAAAAGGATTATGTCAAGGTCTCGCCAATGAAAGGAGTAGTACGGTTCAGTAAATCCGGAAAGTTGAACCCGAGATATGTGGGACCGTTCGAAATACTGGAGAAGGTAGGAACCTTAGCCTACCGTCTAGCTTTACCACCTGATATGTCCAGGATTCATAATGTCTTCCACATCTCACAGTTAAGAAAGTATGTCCCGAACACTAGTCACGTACTCAAAGTTGCACCACTGACGATTGAAGGAAACCTCAATGAAGAACTCAAATACGAAGAAGTCCCTACCCGAATAATTAACTCAAAAGACCAGGTGTTGAGAAATCGGACAATACCTTATGTCAAGGTATAGTGATCAAATCATACTGAAAGAGAGGCAACATGGGAACTCGAACAGAAAATGCGATCGCAATACCCTCACCTATTCGAAAGATCAAGCTAATGCAAGTTTCGAGGACCAAACTTTCAATAAGGAGGGAGGGATGTGAGAACCCGAGATTTTCAGATCCAAAGTAAATCAGGTAAGAATATACGAGCTTAAAATTTAGCTTAATCTAAGATCAGAACACTTTCATTCTAATTATAAAATTTAAAATGAACTTAGATTTTCAGCTAATATAACTTGAGGAGGTAGTTTTGAAGCTCATGGATTAGCTCAACGAGAGGCCGAGCTGCAAATAACCGCATCCATTGGAGAATTGTCACTAGAGGAGTAAAACCACACCTCAAGGACTCGATCTTTCAGCTCAAAGAAGCTCAACCAAGCTTGTCCTAACAAGACCACAAAAGGAGCTAAAAGTTGAGCTAAGGGTTTGGACAAACTTATTATGCAAGAAGTGACCTTTGAGATAACCAATGAAGGAGCTAAGGGAAGAGCTAAGGGTGTGGACAAACATAGTATGCAAGAAATAACCATTGAGAAAACCAAAGAAGGAGCTAAGGGAGGAGCTAGGGGGCTAGGACACATTTAATGTGCAGGAAATGACCTTTGATGCTTGATATACCTTGACCATCATTATGAGCACAATTACTCCTTTTCTTGGGCTCCAAGTGGTCGACCAAATGGGGTTGGGAAAGGCCGTTTTGGCATCTATAAAATAGGAGATCAAGGTTGTAGAAAAACCATTCCAAAAAGCCTCCAAGTTTTGGTCCTCACCCTCCTCAAACCTCTCCAAAATTTCGTCCAAGCTAAGCAAGAAAGAGGAAGGAATTTTCGTGCAATCAAGTGCTAAAACTTTGCGTCAAAGTGCTGCCGCATCAAAGACAAAATTTATCAAGGTTACGTCGAAGTGCTGCCCGATTTTCGACAAGAAACTTTCTACAAAAAATCTGTAAGTGGGCTTTTTTTTACGTATCTTCTTTCTATTTTTAAACTTTGATATAGATAACATGACATGCATGTTGGTATGTCTTTTTTGAAAATATTGGTTTGCTCCGTTTAAAAATTCGTTCGATTATGTTTTCTTGCTATGCTTCGAATTCTTTTGATTCTGCTGTACATGTCTAAAAGTCGGAACTCTGAGAAATCTGATAAGTTCTGTCTGTTACCTCTGAACTCTTTGTTACACTATTACGATTCAATTTGAAATGGGACGAGAATTGTGATTCTGTCTGGCCCCCAATGGTGGGTGTAAAACCATTTATGTTTGGCCCCAATGGTGGGTATAAAACCATTTCTGTCTGGCCTGCACCTGTGGGTATAAAACCGAGTTCTGGCCTCACCCCTTAGAGGAGTAACATATTGGGGACAATTTGACCATGGAAATGAGATGAGTAACAATGTTCCATTTGTTATAATCAGATCTGTTTCTGAAACGTTCTGAAGAATCTGATTCGTTCTGAATTATCTGTCTCATATTTGTTCATTTCGATATGATAAGTTAAAGGTAATAAAACTTGAAAGATTGTTAAAGAACTGTTTTAAAGAATTAAGTTCTATATGTATCTTTGGAATCGATCGACCCCCACTTGCTGAATGTTTTCCCAAAAACACTCACCCCTTTACAATTTCAGATAAAAATGAAGAACAAATAAATGAGGAGCATGAAACTTTCTGGGGTTGGTGATCGATGATCAAGAGCAAGAATCAAGTTATCCTTTTTGTTTAAGTTTTCCACATTTCGCAACTCTGATATATTTTATTTCATTTTCATTGTAAGACAATACTTTATTTATGAAAAAGACTGGTTTGATTTGATACGAGGCTTTATTGTTTGCAATATAATTGTTAAACAATGCCGGATGTCACCGACGCTTCGGACTTGGAGCGTGACATATGTACTTGTTATTCCTGGTACAGGTGTGTTGAGTATTTAGACTTACTAGGCGTGTGTGATGCAGGTGAGCTTGGTGATGAGGGGACTGGAGGTGCCGAACTCTGAGTAGGCAGACCTAGTGTGGTGACACGACCCGAGAACTGCATGTTTTCCGCATTATGATTTATGAGATTTGAGAGGAGATGAACATTTTCGTATGTTGATGATTTTAATATTTTTATTCGTTTATGTTTTCGTAAAATTTTGGATGATTTTGGTTATTTTAAACTGCACTATTTTTACTGTCAAATATTTAAGTCATTTTTAAATGTTATATTTTTCTGTAGAGCGCTTGCATGCAAAACGCTTAAGCATTATTTCGAAAACATGAGCTTTTAAAAAAAAATTCCGCTTTGAAATCAGTAGACGTTACATCTATTACCTTGTAAAACATTAGAACCATGAGTATCTTTAACTGTTCATGTGTGCTTCTAGAAGCATACTAAATATTCATTGTCGCAAAGTTGACTGATACTTATTAAATTATAACATAAATTTATATTAATAACACATCATCAACGATAACATTTCCGTGGATAATGTTATTACCCATGGTTTTACCCTTAGAATTCACCAAATGTGATTTTGGGGCAACTGCAATTGATTACTTCTGAAACTAGATTGTCTTGACCAGTCATGTCTCTCGAGCAACCACTGTTTAAATACCAGATTGAGCTAATGATATTAGTAAGTATTATATTTACCTGCATAAACAAATTTTATTAAGTGGCAACCAATCGTTTGGGTCTAAAACTAATTAGTCCCCTAGGAACCCATGTTTGCACAATCCTATATGATTTGGTACTTCGAGTAGCCTCTGATATGTGTGCAAAAAAATATCTAATATTATTCTTAACAAAATGAACTTTAGGATGTTGTTCTTGTTTTTCATACTATATGTGTAAGGCTCGAGATTCATTAATCTTCGTTAGTACGATACTCGGAAGATATGAGAATGCATGACGTGTAAGGAGAGGAGAAAAGACATGAGAATTAGGGTTTTGCAAGACCGCACCCGCGCCCAGAACATGAGTGCACCCGCGGTCATGCAATTGTGGATTTTCGCAAGAAAAGCCGAAGCTACACCGCACCCGCGGTGCAACCTAGACCGCACCCGCGGTGCATGGACAGAAAGTTGGCAAATTTTATTCGAAGCATGACCGCACCCGCGGTGCGAGAAGACCGCACCCGCGGTAAGAACAAGACCGCACCCGCGGACATCATTTTTGAAAAATAAAAACCATGCCGAAGCATGAGCGCACCCGCGGTCTGGACATGAGCGCACCCGCGGTGCTGCATGCGAGAAATCCACCATCTCTTCTTGTTGTGACACATGGCAGAGTATATATATAGAAGTATGCCGAATCATTGCTTCTTCATTCTAGCAGCTGAGAACCGAGCCTTCCTCCAAGAATTCCTCAAGTTCTTCAAGGTTTTGGGGTAAGATTTCTTAAGATTTAGCCATCCGATTTTTTTACCGAATAGAGATTATTGATCCATGCATCAAGAGCTTCAAAGTGATGTATGTTTCCTTCCATTCCTGCATGATTTGAGATATGGTGATTGGGGGAATTATGAATTACACTAGATTATATGTTCTTGTTAAGTTGGTGATGGTAGATTCGAAACCGGAACGAAGAAATGATATAGAATTCACGTGTTATGATTTTTCAGCATGTATTATGTGGAAATTATACAGATTTCAGAATATATGTGTATGTTCTGATGAGAATATGAGTTGATAGCGATTAATAATGTTGTTGTTGAGATATCGGTATTGAGAAATCACGCAGTTATGCCGTCGATTGTTACCGAGATTGAATATGAATTGTATAGGAGTTGCTTTGAGTTGTATATTGATAGAATACATCTCTACATTGTCATTTCAGAGTCATCATACCGCACTTCGACATCGAGACCCCGACATCGATAAAGATTTAGAAACCAAAGGTATACTTCATGTTTTGTTTGGGGAGATACAACTCAAATAAGATTCAATTTGAGTTTCCCAACCAAAATCACATACTACAATTGTTACTTATCTTGTAATATGATTTTGATTTGGTTATAGACTTGTATTCATATCTTATGAAATGATCATGCTTTGTTTATAGATTGATATTCATTGCATTTAAGATAGGAGAGTCTTTGACAGCCATTGTCAAATATCTAGATGTTCGGTGTTATCGCAGCTTAGGAGCAGCTCTTACTCCAATTGTAGATGTCGATACAGCTCAGACCGAAGTCTAGGAATAAGACATACAGTCACCCCGATTGGGAGGGTAGGTGACAGCCATTGACGTCTTATTCACACCGGGATCCCTAGAATTATAGTTGAGTCAAGTCAAGACATGATTTGATTTGCATTGCATGTTTATATTATGTTGGTTTCATAGAATATGGAATCTATTGTATTTCTTTAATTCATGATAGCATGTTTCACGATTTAGATCGTTTATATGCATGTATACATGTTTATACTGGGATTTGTTCTCACCGAAGTTTTCGGCTGTTTTTCTGTCTGTATTTGTGCATAACAACAGGTGGGGCAGGATCTGGGTCAAGCAGAGGATGAGAGATGGATATAGCGTGGTGATCACGGGCATAGCAGAGAAACTAGTAGTTTGTACTTTTGACATGTACTGTATTTAAATACTATTTTGTTGAACATGGATGGAAACAAGAAATGTGTGTATCTTATGTTTTTACATTATGTTGTTGAATAACATAGAAACCTCTTGTTTTAGCTTTCATTTGAGTTAATGTTAAAAGCAAAATTTTGACCCACTTTTCTTAATAAAGATCCATTTAATCCCAGAGAAATGAGTTAGAGCCCGGGTCCCCACAACAGGTGGTATCAGAGCAGTAGTTCTGTAGACTGAGATAGAATAGAATGAGCGGGGTAGATCGAGTCTTCTTCCTTGCTTTTGATGTGCTAGCATGATTTATTGCTTTCCCTATTACATGTTGTTGTGTTATCTGAATTGATTTACAGCATGTATTCGCCAAGACTGAATCAGAACCGATTCTGGATCAAAGGTAAATGATCAGAGGAGGACTGAGACAGCTTGTATAGACTGTATACTAATCTGTCTGAATAGCAGAAACATGCCTCCTAGAAGAGCAGCCGTGCCCTTACGACCACTAGCACCAGAACAGGGTAGCACATCTGGAGATCCGATGGATGTGACTGCGACTCCGATGGAGACTCTATTAAAACGATTCCAGTCCTTTCGACCGCCAACTCTAAAAGGTACAGAAAATGCAATCGAATGTGAAAGCTGGCTTGAGGATGTCGAGATGTTATTCGAGTCTCTAGAATACAGTGATGGGAAACGAGTGAAACTCATTGGCCATCAACTGCAAGACGTGACTAAGTAGTGGTGGTTCAATATTAAGAAAGCACTAGAACAGCGTGACACCGAGATTACATGGAAAGTGTTCAAGACAGAGTTTTATCAGCGATTCTTTCTTGTATCCTACCGTAAAGATAAAGGCGCTAAGTTTGCAAACCTGAGGCAAGGGCAATTGAACATTGAAGAGTATGTTGCTAAATTTTCTTCTTTGCTTCGCTTTGCACCACACGTTTCAGGTAATGATGAGGCCGTAGCAGATCAGTTTATAAATGGCCTGAATCCAGATATCTTTACGTTGGTGAATACGGGGAGACCCAACAACTTCGTGGATGCATTGAATCGTGCCAAAGGAGCTGAAGCAGGGTTGCTGAGACAACAGAGTGTTCCGTATGTTGCCCCGAGTCCAAGACCGCCACTACCTCCAGTACAACCTCCTCCTAGATTCGATAGCGGTGGTAGTAGCAGTGGGCGAAAAGATCAACTAAAAGCGAAGGGCAAACAGTTTAAGAGGGCAGGGAGCAGTTCGTCGAGCTCCAGCGGGTCTAGACAGAGAGGTCTTGGCCAGAGTGCTGATTCTACAGGTGTGTATTGCAGCACTTGTGGAGGCCGACATACCACAGATCACTGTCAGGGAGTAGTGGGCAGATGTGATATATGTAAACAACAGGGGCATTTTGCCAAGGTCTGTCCACAGAGGAGTGCACAGAGATTTTCGGGTGCATGGTCATCAGCGTCCGTGACTCAGCCTGAGAGGCAAGCTTCGTCTGTCCATTCCTTTAAGCCACCACCTACACAGACCCAGCCTCGAGCCAGAGGTGGTCAGAGCGGTAGTCAGCAGACCCGCCAGCAGGCTCAGGTGTTTGCATTGACGGAAGAACAAGCCCAAGATGCATCAGACGATGTCATCGCAGGTAACTATTCTCTTTTCGGTTATCCTGCTTATATATTGATAGATACAGTGCATCGCATACATTCATTTCAGAACGATTTGCATTATTGCATTCTTTGCCTGTTGAGTCATTGTTGGATGTCGTGTCGATTACTTCTCCGTTAGGAAGTGGATTGATATCGGTGACTACGGTTAGACATTGCATCTTACAATTTGAGGGTCATGATATTGATCTAGATTGTATAGTACTTGGGCTAACTTATTTTGATTGCATTGTTGGGATTGATATGTTAACAAAGTACAGAGCCACCGTGGATTGTTTCCACAAGATTGTCAGATTCAGACCCGAAATGGCAGAAGAGTGGAAATTCTACGGTAAGGGTTCCAGATCTCGGATTCCCTTGATTGCTATGAATAAGTTGTTGCAGAAAGGAGCAGATGGGTTCTTTGTGTATGCGGTAGATGTACAGAAATCGAGCCCGGCATTGGCAGACTTTCCAATAGTACGGGAGTTTGCAGATGTGTTTCCAGAGGAGATCCCAGGGTTACCTCCAGTGCGAGAGGTAGATTTCAGCATAGATCTTGTTCCAGGTACTATTCCTATATCTCGAGCTCCGTATAGGATGGCGCCTGTTGAACTGAAAGAACTGAAAGAACAGTTGGAAGATCTTCTAGCCAAGGGATATATCCGACCTAGTGTATCTCCTTGGGGCGCTCCGGTACTTTTTGTGCGGAAGAAAGATGGGTCGATGCGGTTGTGTATCGATTACAGGCAACTGAATAAGGCAACGATAAAGAATAAGTATCCTTTGCCTAAAATTGATGATTTATTTGATCAGTTGCAGGGATCCTCTTTTATTCTAAGATTGATTTACGATCCGGATATCATCAGCTCAGAGTTCGAGATGTAGACATACCGAAGACAACATTTCGAACCCGGTATGGACATTACGAATTTATTGTCATGCCTTTTGGTTTAACAAATGCTCCAGCGGTATTTATGGGCTTGATGAATCGTGTTTTTCAAAGGTATCTAGATGAGTTTGTTATTGTCTTTATCGATGATATTCTGGTGTATTCTAAGAAAATAAATAAGCATGCAGAACATTTAAGAATAGTGTTGCAGACACTAAGAAATGAGAGACTGTGTGTCAAATTATCCAAGTGTGAATTTTGGTTGAATCGGGTTGTCTTCTTGGGTCATATTATATCTGGAGAGGGTATTGCTGTAGATCCGAGTAAAGTGGAAGCTGTGATCAGTTGGCCGAGACCGACTTCTGTGCCGAATATATGCAGTTTCATGGGTCTAGCAGGATATTATAGACGATTCATCAAATATTTCTCCAGTATTGCAAAGCCGATTACCCAGTTGACACAAAATAATGCGCCATTTGTGTGGTACGAGGATTGTGAGTCTAGCTTTGTGGAATTGAAGAAGAAGCTGACCAGTGCTCCAGTACTGACGATACCTTCAGGTACGGGTGATTTCGTTGTATATTGCGATGCCTCTCACCGAGGGTTGGGATGTGTTCTTATGCAGCGAGGTCATGTGGTCGCATACGCCTCGAGACAACTGAAGCCACATGAAGTTCGATACCCCATTCATGATCTCGAATTGGCAGCTATCGTATTTGCATTAAAGATCTGGCGTCATTATCTCTACGGCGAGAAATTTGAGATTTAGTCCGATCACAAGAGCCTGAAGTATCTATTTTCGCAATCAGAACTGAATATGCGGCAGCGTAGATGGCTTGACCTACTGAAAGATTTTGACTGCGAGATCAAATACTATCCAAGGAAGTCAAATGCAGCAGCGGACGCCTTGAGTCAAAAGGTTTGTTCCCTATCCTTATCGACGATAGGTGTTACCAAGTTTGTAAGGCCCGAGATTATATCATTTTAATCCGAGATTATTTAATTTACGAATTTTGGAATGATGAATTAGATTCCACGATTTTTGTAATTAATTAGGATTGAAATTGAATTAAAAGATTGAGCGGGGGCCGATTTGCAAATAGTGAAAAATTGAGGGACTAAAGTGCAATTAGGACTTGAATGTGACACTTGTCACATAATGCATGCAATATATATTATCAATCTCCTTTGTCCTTCAGAAACCGAGCAACTTTTCTCTGGAAATTCCTTTTACTTATTCGTATGTTTATGTGGTGAGTTTGACAATTCCGTCTATCCGATTTTGAATCTGAACACGGTACTGAGATCCTGTCGTCGACAGCTACTACTGGACGTAAGTTTTACTGAGTTCTGGTATAATTTGAAAATATGATGTTGTAGGAATTTGATATAATTCATATATGATGTCTTGGACATGTTAGACATCGTAGAATCAAAGTCAGATCAGAAAACGGACTGATTCTGGAATTATTATGATTTTCTGATTTTATTGAGTTGAAACCGGACAGATTTGAATTATGACGGGATTACGGATTGTATTGGATATGAGTTATAGATTGTAACTGTTATCTAGTGAATTGGTATTGACGGGATATTAAAATTGTACCGTTATACCGTTGATTTTGAATTAAATCCAGATTGATCAGATTGTTATGGAATTGACTAGTATATTGATATGAGATTATTGATATTGTCAGTACCAGACAGATTGTGAGTTCAGGACTTCGACTGAGCCAGAAACCGACGAAAGAAAGGTATAAGTCAATGTGGTATTGGGAGATGGACTTGAGTCGGTTTAGACTTGGGTTTCCCTAAATCACATACTTTACTTTATTGCATTGATATTTGCATTGATTGATTGATATACTTGTTTTCTTGAGTTATAGATTACAGGTATTAGAAGAGTAATCTTATGACAGAAGTGCCGTTAGTGGTGGGATCACCACGAGCACATTGCACGATGTCATAAGATGGTGTATTGGCGGATGTGCCAAAGACTGTCACTGGATGTTTGGCTATCGATGTGGATAGGATGATGGCTTTTTCTATTACTGTTAATCAGTATTGTATCGATGTGGATAGATTAGTAGCTCTTCTATTACTGTTAATCGATGTCATATCGATGTGGATAGAATTAGAGTTGCTTCTATTACTGTTAATCGGTACTATATTGATGTGGATAGAATAATAGCTTCCTCTATTACTGGTAATCGATACTGTATCGATGTGAATAGAACTGGAGTCTTTTCTATTACTGTTGATCGATACCATATCGGCGTGGATAGAATTGGAGTCTTTTCTATTACTGCTAGTCGATATACGCATGCCAACTTCTGGAATCGGGATCCCTAGACTAGGACTGAGTCTAGTCTGAATGATGTAGCTACGAGTATTGTCGACAGTTTGATATTGATTATATTTCAGACTTTGTTACATATATCTGTTACCTGATTACATGCTTTATATTGTTTATATGATTGCATGGTTCGTTGATTTATACTGGGAGTATATTCTCACCGGTGTATCCGGCTGTTGTCTTGTCTGTATGTGTACTCGACAACAGGTGGGACAGGATCAGGGTCCAGGAGATGAAGAGAGAGATCGTGATTAGAGTGGTGGCACCGGACTTGGACTAGAGATAGGGTTGAACACTTGATAGTAGTTGTCAAACCCTAGTCTGAATAAATGTTTGTGATACAGGACTTGTATTTTATATATACTGATATGTATATATGGTTTGATTTCACTACGTTCCGCATTTTAAAAAGAAAAATTTTTAGACCCTGTTTTATAATTGATTAATTAGTCCCAAAGATGATTAAGAACTTGATTAGCGTCCGGGTCCCCACAACAGGTGGTATCAGAGCCATAGATCCCTTAGATTGAGATAGAAGCTAGTGAGCGGGGTAGATTGATTTTCTTTCCTGCTTTTGATTGCTAGCATGATTTCTGTTTTAATATATGCAACCTGAATTATCTGATACTGATATGGTATTGTATATTATTGGAATGGATCAGCTGTAAGATGATCCGAGGAGGCTTGAAACAGGATTATTGTTGGAATTGTTAACCCTTTTGGTTATCAGATATGCCTCCGAGAAGAATGCCAGAACAGGGGAGTACCTCAAATCCTCCCATGGATGTGACACCTACAGCAATGGAGAAATTGCTGAAAAGATTTCAGTCATTCCATCCACCGACTTTGAAAGGAACGGAGAATTCCGTAGAATGTGAGAGTTGGTTGGACGATATTGAATCGTTGTTCGAATCTTTGGAATATACTGAGGAAAAGAGGGTGAAACTGATCGGACACCAGTTGCATGACGTTGCTAAACACTGGTGGAACACGACAAAACGGGCTTTGGAATTACGAGGTACGACCATTACCTGGAATTTGTTTAAGACTGAATTTTATCTACGGTTCTTTCCAGTTTCATATAGGAAGGACAAGGGAGCCGAGTTTGCAAACTTGAGACAGGGCCAGTTAAACATTGAGGATTATGTGGCTAAGTTCTCTACTCTGCTCCGATTTGCCCCTCATGTGGCTGGGAGTGATGAGGCCGTTGCAGACCAGTTCATAAATGGTCTAAATCCTGAAATCTTTACCCTGGTGAATACCGGAAGGCCAAAAAATTTCACTGATGCTCTGAACCGAGCTAAGGGAGCCGAAGCCGGACTGATAAGACAGAAAGAGGCTTCGTTTGTGCCTTCAGTACCGAGTTCACAGCTGCCTCCACCATTTCCTCGATTTGAAAGTGGTAGTGGAAGTGGGAAGAAAGACTTCCTGAAAGTTAAGGGGAAGAAATTTAAGAAAGCTGGGAGTAGCTCCTCTAGTTCGAGTGGCTCTAGACAGACTAGTCAGGGCCAGAGTTATACAGGACCATACTGTAGCACCTGTGGAGGGAGGCACTCCACAGAGCAATGCAGAGGAGTGTTCGGCAACTGCCGCATCTGTAAACAGCATGTACACTTTGCTCGAGTGTGTCCGCAGAGAGGTGCACAGGGATCACAGGCAGCTGAGTCATCTGGATCAGTTGCTCAGACAGGGAGACGACCCTCTGCCGTGCATTCCTTTCAGCCAGCACCGTCTACTCAGTCACAGCAGAGGCCAGGAGGGAGCCAGACAGCGAGCCAGCCTCCTAGACAGCAGGCCCGATTGTTTGCTTTGACTGAGGAGCAAGCTCAGGATGCACCTGATGATGTCGTGGCAGGTAACTGTTTTATTTCTGGTTATCCTGCATATGTATTGATTGATACTGGTGCATCCCATACTTTCATATCTGAGCGATTTGCTTTGATGCATTCTTTGCCTATTGAGTCTTTAGATACTGTAGTATCTGTCTCGTCTCCGTTAGGGACAGGTTTGATATCAGTGAAGTCTGTGAAATTTTGTATACTGCAGTACGATGGGCATAAGATTGAGTTAGACTGTATTGTGCTTGGAATATCTGACTTTGATTGTATTATTGGTATTGATACATTAACCAAGTACAGAGCTACAGTTGATTGTTTCCACAAGATTGTTCGATTCAGACCTGAAATGGCCGAGGACTGGAAATTTTATGGTAAGGGTTCTCGTGCTAGAATTCCTTTGATATCTGCACTGAATATGACTCGATTGTTGCAGAAAGGAGCGGATGGATTCCTGGTATATTCAGTTGATTTACTGAAATCGAGCCCATCATTGGCGGATTTGCCAGTGGTGTGTGAATTTGCTGATGTCTTTCCAGACGAGATTCCTGGATTACCTCCGATGCGAGAGATAGACTTCAGCATTGAATTGATGCCAGGAACAGTTCCGATTTCGAGAGCTCCATACCGGATGGCACCGATCGAATTGAAAGAACTGAAAGAACAGTTGGAGGATTTACTGGCCAAGGGGTACATCAGACCGAGTGTGTCTCCTTGGGGTGCTCCAGTACTGTTCGTGAGGAAGAAAGACGAGTCGATGAGACTTTGTATCGACTACCGGCAACTGAATAAGGCAACGGTAAAGAATAAATATCCATTGCCTCGTATTGATGATTTATTTGATCAGTTGCAGGGTTTTTCGGTGTATTCCAAGATCGACTTGAGATCTGGATACCATCAATTGAGAGTCAGGGACTCTGATATCTCTAAAACAGCATTCAAAACCAGGTATGGACACTATGAATTTATTGTCATGCCATTTGGGTTGACGAATGCACCAGCGGTATTTATGGGATTGATGAACCGCGTATTTCAGAAATATTTGGATGATTTTGTTATCATATTCATTGACGATATATTGATTTATTCAAAGAATATGATTGAACATGCTAATCATCTGAGGACTGTGTTGAGAATTCTGAGAACTGAGAAGTTATATGCGAAACTGTCAAAATGCGAATTTTGGTTGAAACAGGTAGTGTTTTTGGGTCACATTATATCAGGAGATGGTATATCTGTTGATCCTAGTAAGGTTGAAGCCGTGATTAGTTGGCCGAGACCTACGTCTATACCAGAAATTCGCAGTTTTATGGGTTTGGCAGGGTATTACCGACGCTTTATTCAAGATTTTTCGAGTATTGCCAAACCAATTACTCAGCTAACTTAGAAGAATGCTCCGTTTGTCTGGTCTGAAGACTGTGAGATCAGTTTTCTTGAACTGAAGAAAAGATTGACCAGTGCGCCTGTGTTGACGATTCCTTCAGGCACGGGTGGATTTGTCGTTTATTGTGATGCATCTCACCGCGGATTGGGTTGTGTTTTGATGCAGCGGTGGCATGTGATTGCTTATGCCTCGAGATAGCTGAAATCCCACGAATCTCGTTACCCAATTCATGATATTGAATTGGCAGCCATAGTCTTTGCGTTGAAGATATGGCGACATTATTTGTACGGTGAGAAATTCGAAATATATTCTGATCATAAAAGCTTGAAATATCTGTTTTCACAATCTGAATTGAATATGAGACAGCGAAGATGGCTGGATTTATTGAAAGACTTCGATTGTGAAATCAAGTATTATCCAGGAAAGTCGAATGCAGCAGCGGATGCACTGAGTCGAAAGGTATGTGTACTATCCTTATCGACAATTGGTGTATCGAATTTGATTGAAGACTGCTGTTTGTCTGGATTAGCTTTTGAAACAGATCATCAACCTCTGAGATTATGTGCGATTCGAGCTGAACCGACATTGATATTGAGAATCAAAGAGGCACAGAAAATTGATCAGAACGTACAGAAATCGATTGTTATGGTCAGAACTGGTCATCAATCGGAATATCAGGTGAAAAATGACATTTTGTATGTGAATAATCGTCTGGTTGTGCCAAATGTTTCGGATTTGAGACAGCGAATACTGACAGAAGCGCACAACAGTCGTTTTAGCATTCATCCTGGCGGCAGGAAAATGTATAATGCTGTAAAGACACAGTATTGGTGGAAACAAATGAAATCTGATGTGACTGAATTTGTAGCCAAGTGTCTGAATTGCCAACATGTGAAAGCTGAAAGAAAGAAACCAGGAGGATTATTACAGAGTTTATCTATTCCTGAATGGAAATGGGATCACATTTCCATGGATTTTGTGACGCAGTTACCGAGATCCTCCCGAGGTTGTGATGCGATTTGGGTCGTGATTGATAGATTGACCAAATCTGCATGTTTTATTCCATAAAAAATGACGTATAGATATGACCAGATGGCCGATATTTATGTCAAGGAAGTGGTTAGATTGCATGGAGTGCCAAAGTCGATTGTTTCAGACCGTGACCCTCGGTTTACATCGCACTTTTGGCAGAGTTTGCAGCAAGCTCTCGGTACAAAGTTACATCTTAGTACCGCATATCATCCACAGACCGACGGACAGTCAGAACGGACGATCCAGAAATTGGAAGATATGCTAAGAGCGGTAGTACTTGATTTTAGTACTAACTGGCAAGATGCATTGTCTCTTTGCGAATTTTCGTACAACAATAGCTATCAAACGAGTATTGAGATGGCTCCATTCGAAGCATTGTACGGAAAGAAATGCAGATCCCCTCTGTATTGGGATGATATCTCTGAAGTTCCTGAGACTGGACCTGATATGATCAGAGATATGACTGAGAAGATAAAGCTGATTCAGAAGAAAATGAAGGCAGCTCAGGACAGACAAGCCAAATATGCCAACCTCAGACGACGACCGTTGGTATTTGAGGCTGGAGACCGAGTATTCCTGAAGATTTCTCCTTTCAGAGGTGTTGTCCGATTTGGCAAGAAAGGAAAATTATCTCCAAGATATGTAGGTCCTTATGAAATTCTTGAAAAGATAGGAGATCGTGCCTATCGATTAGCATTGCCGCCTTCATTGTCTGAGATACATGATGTTTTTCATGTATCGATGCTGCGGAAATATCTCCCTGATGATTATCACGTTATTCAGCCAGACGAGACTGAGCTGGATTAGACATTGAGTTATGTCGAGAAACCGATCCGGATTATCGATCGTAAAGAGAAACAGCTCAGAACAAAGACGATTCCTTTGGTGAAAGTTCAATGGACTCGTCATGGCACTGAAGAAGCTACGTGGGAGACTGAATCTAATATGAGACAGGAGTTCCCAGCATTATTTCACTGATGTGAGTTTACTATTTCAGTTTCAGATATGATTGCCTGTGAGATGATTGCTTGAGATTTCGAGGACGAAATCGTGTCTCAGAGGGGGAGAATTGTAAGGCCCGAGATTATATCATTTTAATCCGAGATTATTTAATTTACGAATTTTGGAATGATGAATTAGATTCCACGATTTTTGTAATTAATTAGGATTGAAATTGAATTAAAAGATTGAGCGGGGTCCGATTTGCAAATAGTGAAAAATTGAGGGACTAAAGTGCAATTAGGACTTGAATGTGACACTTGTCACATAATGCATGCAATATATATTATCAATCTCCTTTGTCCTTCAGAAACCGAGCAACTTTTCTCTGGAAATTCCTTTTACTTATTCGTATGTTTATGTGGTGAGTTTGACAATTCCGTCTATCCGATTTTGAATCTGAACACGGTACTGAGATCCTGTCGTCGACAGCTACTACTGGACGTAAGTTTTACTGAGTTCTGGTATCATTTGAAAATATGATGTTGTAGGAATTTGATATAATTCATATATGATGTCTTGGACATGTTAGACATCGTAGAATCAAAGTCAGATCAGAAAACGGACTGATTCTGGAATTATTATGATTTTCTGATTTTATTGAGTTGAAACCGGACAGATTTGAATTATGACGGGATTACGGATTGTATTGGATATGAGTTATAGATTGTAACTGTTATCTGGTGAATTGGTATTGACGGGGATATTAAAATTGTACCGTTATACCGTTGATTTTGAATTAAATCCAGATTGATCAGATTGTTATGGAATTGACTAGTATATTGATATGAGATTATTGATATTGTCAGTACCAGACAGATTGTGAGTTCAGGACTTCGACTGAGCCAGAAACCGACGAAAGAAAGGTATAAGTCAATGTGGTATTGGGAGATGGACTTGAGTCGGTTTAGACTTGGGTTTCCCTAAATCACATACTTTACTTTATTGCATTGATATTTGCATTGATTGATTGATATACTTGTTTTCTTGAGTTATAGATTACAGGTATTAGAAGAGTAATCTTATGACAGAAGTGCCGTTAGTGGTGGGATCACCACGGGCACATTGCACGATGTCATAAGATGGTGTATTGGCGGATGTGCCAAAGACTGTCACTGGATGTTTGGCTATCGATGTGGATAGGATGATGGCTTTTTCTATTACTGTTAATCAGTATTGTATCGATGTGGATAGATTAGTAGCTCTTCTATTACTGTTAATCGATGTCATATCGATGTGGATAGAATTAGAGTTGCTTCTATTACTGTTAATCGGTACTATATTGATGTGGATAGAATAATAGCTTCCTCTATTACTGGTAATCGATGCTGTATCGATGTGAATAGAACTGGAGTCTTTTCTATTACTGTTGATCGATACCATATTGGCGTGGATAGAACTGGAGTCTTTTCTATTACTGCTAGTCGATATACGCATGCCAACTTCTGGAATCGGGATCCCTAGACTAGGACTGAGTCTAGTCTGAATGATGTAACTACGATTATTGTCGACAGTTTGATATTGATTATGTTTCAGACTTTGTTACATATATCTGTTACCTGATTACATGCTTTATATTGTTTATATGATTGCATGTTTCGTTGATTTATACTGGGAGTAAATTCTCACTGGTGTATCCGGCTGTTGTCTTGTCTGTATGTGTACTCGACAACAGGTGGGACAGGATCAGGGTCCAGGAGATGAAGAGAGAGATCGTGATTAGAGTGGTGGCACCGGACTTGGACTAGAGATAGGGTTGAACACTTGATAGTAGTTGTCAAACCCTAGTCTGAATAAATGTTTGTGATACAGGACTTGTATTTTATATATACTGATATGTATATATGGTTTGATTTCACTACGTTCCGCATTTTAAAAAGAAAAATTTTTAGACCCTGTTTTATAATTGATTAATTAGTCCCAAAGATGATTAAGAACTTGATTAGCGTCCGGGTCCCCACAAAGTTAGTTGAGAATTGCTGTCTGTCTGGATTAGAATTTGATACAGATAGTAGGCCACTACGACTTGCTACCATTCATGTTGAACCTGATTTGATTTGGAGGATTAAAGAAGCACAAAGAATGGATCAGAATGTGCAGAGATCGATTCAGATGGTCAGATCAGGACATTTGTCAGAATATCAGGTACGTGATCATGTGCTGTATGTGAATAACCGTCTTGTTGTGCCTGATGTTTCAGACTTGAAACATCAGATTCTATCAGAAGCACATTGTAGTCGGTTTAGCATTCATCCTGGTGGCAGAAAAATGTACAATGACTTGAAGACACAGTTCTGTTAGAAGCAGATGAAGTCAGATATTGCAGAATTTGTGTCTAAGTGCTTGAACTGCCAACAGGTAAAAGCTGAGAGGAAAAAGCCCTGAGGTTTACTTCAGAGTTTAGCCATTCCAGAATGGAAATGGGATCATATTTCCATGGATTTCGTGACGAAGTTAACTCGATCATCCCGGGGCTGTGATGCGATTTGGGTCGTTATCGACAGATTGACCAAATCAGCTTGTTTCATTCCGTATAGAATGAATTATAGACATGATCAAATGGCAGAGATATATGTCAGAGAGGTAGTCAGATTACATGGTGTGCCGAAGTCTATCGTATCGGATCGTGATCCACGATTCACTTCACACTTCTGGCACAGTTTACAGCAGGCTTTAGGTACGACATTACACCTAAGTACTGCTTATCATCCTCAGACAGACGGACATTCAGAATGGACTATCCAGACTCTAGAGGATATGTTGAGAGCCGTAGTGCTAGATTTTGGCACTAGTTGGCAAGATTCTCTACCTCTTTGTGAGTTCTCTTATAATAACAGCTATCAAACAAGCATTGAGATGGCACCGTTTGAAGCTTTATATGGCAAGAAGTGCAGATCTCCGCTGTACAGGGATGACGTCTCAGAAGTTCCAGAACTTGGACCTAATATGATACGTGACATGACTGAGAAAGTGAAAATCATTCAGAAAAGAATGAAGACAGCACAAGATAGGCAAGCCAAATACGCCAATATCAGACGTAGATCGTTGGTATTTGAGCAAGGAGACAGAGTATTTTTGAAGATTTCTCCATTCAGAGGCGTTGTCAGATTTGGCAAGCGTGGGAAGTTGTCTCCTATATACGTCGGTCCTTACGAGATCTTAGAGAAGATTGGCGACCGAGCCTATCGACTTGCTCTTCCTCCTTCGTTATCCGGGATATATGATGTTTTTCATGTGTCAATGTTGCGTAGGTACATGCCAGATATTTCTCATGTCATTCAGCCTGACGAAGCTGAGCTTGATCAGACCTTGAGCTATGTTGAGCAACCAATACAAATTCTTGATCGGAAAGAAAAGAAGCTCAGGACGAAGATTATTCCGCTAGTGAAAGTCCAATGGAGTCGACATGGCATAGAAGAAGCGACTTGGGAGACAAAAGCCGATATGCAACAAAAACAACCCGAATTATTTACATGATGTAAGTAAATCTTCAGTCCTGATGATATTATATATCATGTATGTTTAATAGATTGCCTGTGATTTCGAGGGCGAAATCATTTCTTAGAGGGGGAGAAATGTAAGGCTCGAGATTCATTAATCTTCGTTAGTACGATACTCGGAAGATATGAGAATGCATGACGTGTAAGGAGAGGAGAAAAGACATGAGAATTAGGGTTTTGCAAGACCGCACCCGCGCCCAGAACATGATTGCACCCGCGGTCATGCAATTGTGGATTTTTGCAAGAAAAGCCGAAGCTACACTGCACCCGCGGTGTAACCTAGACCGCACCCGCGGTGCATGGACAGAAAGTTGGCAAATTTTATTCGAAGCAAGACCGCACCCGCGGTGCGAGAAGACCGCACCTGCGGTTGTGTGACCGCACCCGCGGTAAGAACAAGACCGCACCAGCGGTCGTCATTTCTGAAAAATAAAAACCATGCCGAAGCATGAGCGCACCCGCGGTCTGGACATGAGCGTACCCACGGTGCTGCATGCGAGAAATCCACCATCTCTTCTTGTTGTGACACATGGCAGAGTATATATATAGAAGTATGCTGAATCATTCCTTCTTCATTCCAGCAGCTGAGAACCGAGCCTTCCTCCAGGAATTCCTCAAGTTCTTCAAGGTTTTGGGGTAAGATTTCTTAAGATTTAGCCATCCTATTTTTATACCGAATAGAGATTATTGATCCTTGCATCAAGAGCTTCAAAGTGATGTAAGTTTCCTTCCATTCCTGCATGATTTGAGATATGGTGATTGGGGGAATTATGAATTACACTAGATTATATGTTCTTGTTAAGTTGTTGATGGTAGATTCGAAACCGGAACGAAGAAATGATATCAAATTCAAGTGTTATGATTTTTCAGCATGTATTATGTGGAAATTATACAAATTTCAGAATATATGTGTATGTTCTGATGAGAATATGAGTTGATAGCGATTAATAATGTTGTTGTTGAGATATCGGTATTGAGAAATCACGCCGTTATGCCGTCGATTGTTACCGAGATTGAATATGAATTGTATAGGAGTTGCTTTGAGTTGTATATTGATAAAATACATCTCTACATTGCCATTTCAGAGTCATCATACCGCACTTCGACATCGAGACCCCGACATCGATTAAGATTTAGCAACCAAAGGTATACTTCATGTTTTGTTTGGGGAGATACAACTCAAATGAGATTCAATTTGAGTTTCCCAACCAAAATCACATACTACAGTTGTTACTTATCTTGTAATATGATTTTGATTTGGTTATAGACTTGTATTCATATCTTATGAAATGATCACGCTTTGTTTATAGATTGATATTCATTGCATTTAAGATAGGAGAGTCTTTGACAGCCATTGTCAAATATCTAGATGTTCGGTGTTATCGCAGCTTAGGAGCAGCTCTTACTCCTATTGTAGACGTCGATACAGCTCAGACCGAATCTAGGAATAAGACGTACAGTCACCCCGATTGGTAGGGTAGGTGACAGCCATTGACGTCTTATTCACACCGGGATCCCTAGAGTTATAGTTGAGTCAAGTCAAGACATGATTTGATTTGCATTGCATGTATATATTATGTTGGTTTCATAGAATATGGAATCTATTGTATTTCTTTAATTCATGATAGCATGTTTCACGATTTAGATCGTTTATATGCATGTATACATGTTTATACTGGGATTTGTTCTCACCGAAGTTTTCGGCTGTTGTTATGTCTGTATGTGTGCATAACAACAAGTGGGGCAGGATCTGGGTCACGCAGAGGATGAGAGATGGATATAGTGTGGTGATCACGGGCATAGCAGAAGAACTAGTAGTTTGTACTTTTGACATGTACTGTATTTAAATACTGGTTTGTTGAACATGGATGGAAACAAGAAATGTGTGTATCTTATGTTTTTACATTATGTTGTTGAATAACATAGAACCCTCTTGTTTTAAATTTCATTTGAGTTAATGTTAATGTTGCGTAGGTACATGCCAGATATTTCTCATGTCATTCAGCCTGACGAAGCTGAGCTTGATCAGACCTTGAGCTATGTTGAGCAACCAATACAAATTCTTGATCGGAAAGAAAAGAAGCTCAGGACGAAGATTATTCCGCTAGTGAAAGTCCAATGGAGTCGACATGGCATAGAAGAAGCGACTTGGGAGACAGAAGCCGATAAGCGACAAAAACATCCCGAGTTATTTACATGATGTAAGTAAATCTTCAGTCCTGATTATATTATTTATCATGTATGTTTAATAGATTGCCTGTGATTTCGAGGGCGAAATCATTTCTTAGAGGGGGAGAAATGTAAGGCTCGAGATTCATTAATCTTCGTTAGTACGATACTCGGAAGATATGAGAATGCATGACGTGTAAGGAGAGGAGAAAAGACATGAGAATTAGGGTTTTGCAAGACCGCACCCGCTCCCAAAACATGAGTGCACCCGCGGTCATGCAATTGTGGATTTTTGCAAGAAAAGCCGAAGCTACACTGCACCCGCGTTGCAACCTAGACCGCACCCACGGTGCATGGACAGAAAGTTGGCAAATTTTATTCGAAGCAAGACCGCACATGCGGTTGTGTGACCGCACCCGCGGTAAGAACAAGACCGCACCAGTGGTCGTAATTTCTGAAAAATAAAAACCATGCCGAAGCATGAGCGCACCCGCGGTCTGGACATGAGCATACCCGCGGTGCTGCATGCGAGAAATCCACCATATCTTCTTGTTGTGACACATGGCAGAGTATATATATAGAAGTATGCTGAATCATTCCTTCTTCATTCCAGCAGCTGAGAACCGAGCCTTCCTCCAAGAATTCCTCAAGTTCTTCAAGGTTTTGGGGTAAGATTTCTTAAGATTTAGCCATCCTATTTTTATACCGAATAGAGATTATTGATCCTTGAATCAAGAGCTTCAAAGTGATGTAAGTTTCCTTCCATTCCTGCATGATTTTAATATGGTGATTGGGGGAATTATGAATTACACTAGATTATATGTTCTCGTTAAGTTGGTGATGGTAGATTCGAAACCAGAACGAAGAAATGATATCGAATTCAAGTGTTATGATTTTTCAGCATGTATTATGTGGAAATTATACAGATTTCAGAATATATGTGTATGTTCTGATGAGAATATGAGTTGATAGCGATTAATAATGTTGATGTTGAGATATCGGTATTGAGAAATAACGCCGTTATGCCGTCGATTGTTACCGTGATTGAATATGAATTGTATAGGAGTTGCTTTGAGTTGTATATTGATAGAATACATCTCTACATTGCCATTTCAGAGTCATCATACCGCACTTCGACATCGAGACCCCGACATCGATAAAGATTTAGCAACCAAAGGTATAATTCATGTTTTGTTTGGGGAGATACAACTCAAATGAGATTCAATTTGAGTTTCCCAACCAAAATCACATACTACAATTGTTACTTATCTTGTAATATGATTTTGATTTGGTTATAGACTTGTATTCATATCTTATGAAATGATCATGCTTTGTTTATAGATTGATATTCATTGCATTTAAGATAGGAGAGTCTTTGACAGCCATTGTCAAATATCTAGATGTTCGGTGTTATCGCAGCTTAGGAGCAGCTCTTACTCCTATTGTAGACGTCGATACAGCTCAGACCGAATCTAGGAATAAGACGTACAGTCACCCCCATTGGTAGGGTAGGTGACAGCCATTGACGTCTTATTCACACCGGGATCCCTAGAGTTATAGTTGAGTCAAGTCAAGACATGATTTGATTTGCATTGCATGTATATATTATGTTGGTTTCATAGAATATGGAATCTATTGTATTTCTTTAATTCATGATAGCATGTTTCACGATTTAGATCGTTTATATGCATGTATACATGTTTATACTGGGATTTGTTCTCACCGAAGTTTTCGGCTGTTGTTATATCTGTATGTGTGCATAACAACAAGTGGGGCAGGATCTGGGTCACGCAGAGGATGAGCGATGGATATAGTGTGGTGATCACGAGCATAGCAGAAGAACTAGTAGTTTGTACTTTTCACATGTACTGTATTTAAATACTGGTTTGTTGAACATGGATGGAAACAAGAAATGTGTGTATCTTATGTTTTTACATTATGTTGTTGAATAACATAGAAACCTCTTGTTTTAAATTTCATTTGAGTTAATGTTAATGTTGCGTAGGTACATGCCAGATATTTCTCATGTCATTCAGCCTGACGAAGCTGAGCTTGATCAGACCTTGAGCTATGTTGAGCAACCAATACAAATTCTTGATCGGAAAGAAAAGAAGCTCAGGACGAAGATTATTCCGCTAGTGAAAGTCCAATGGAGTCGACATGCATAGAAGAAGCGACTTGGGAGACAGAAGCCGATATGCGACAAAAACATCCCGAGTTATTTACATGATGTAAGTAAATCTTCAGTCCTGATTATATTATTTATCATGTATGTTTAATAGATTGCCTGTGATTTCGAGGGCGAAATCATTTCTTAGAGGGGGAGAAATGTAAGGCTCGAGATTCATTAATCTTCGTTAATACGATACTCGGAAGATATGAGAATGCATGACGTGTAAGGAGAGGAGAAAAGACATGAGAATTAGGGTTTTGCAAGACCGCACCCGCGCCCAGAACATGAGTGCACCCGCGGTCATGCAATTGTGGATTTTTGCAAGAAAAGCCGAAGCTACACTGCACCCGCGGTGCAACCTAGACCGCACCCACGGTGCATGGACAGAAATTTGGCAAATTTTATTCGAAGCAAGACCGCACCCGCGGTGCGAGAAGACCGCACCTGCGCTTGTGTGACCGCACCCGCGGTAAGAACAAGACCGCACCAGCGGTCGTCATTTCTGAAAAATAAAAACCATGCCGAAGCATGAGCGCACCCGCGGTCTGGACATGAGCGTACCCGCGGTGCTGCATGCGAGAAATCCACCATCTCTTCTTGTTGTGACACATGGCAGAGTATATATATAGAAGTATGCTGAATCATTCCTTCTTCATTCCAGCAGCTGAGAACCGAGCCTTCCTCCAAGAATTCCTCAAGTTCTTCAAGGTTTTGGGGTAAGATTTCTTAAGATTTAGCCATCCTATTTTTATACCGAATAGAGATTATTGATCCTTGCATCAAGAGCTTCAAAGTGATGTAAGTTTCCTTCCATTCCTGCATGATTTTAGATATGGTGATTGGGGGAATTATGAATTACACTAGATTATATGTTCTCGTTAAGTTGGTGATGGTAGATTCGAAACCAGAACGAAGAAATGATATCGAATTCAAGTGTTATGATTTTTCAGCATGTATTATGTGGAAATTATACAGATTTCAGAATATATGTGTATGTTCTGATGAGAATATGAGTTGATAGCGATTAATAATGTTGATGTTGAGATATCGGTATTGAGAAATCACGCCGTTATGCCGTCGATTGTTACCGTGATTGAATATGAATTGTATAGGAGTTGCTTTGAGTTGTATATTGATAGAATACATCTCTACATTGCCATTTCAGAGTCATCATACCGCACTTCGACATCGAGACCCCGACATCGATAAAGATTTAGCAACCAAAGGTATACTTCATGTTTTGTTTGGGGAGATACAACTCAAATGAGATTCAATTTGAGTTTCCCAACAAAAAACACATACTACAATTGTTACTTATCTTGTAATATGATTTTGATTTGGTTATAGACTTGTATTCATATCTTATGGAATGATCATGCTTTGTTTATAGATTGATATTCATTGCATTTAAGATAGGAGAGTCTTTGACAGCCATTGTCAAATATCTAGATGTTCGGTGTTATCGCAGCTTAGGAGCAGCTCTTACTCCTATTGTAGACGTCGATACAGCTCAGACCGAATCTAAGAATAAGACGTACAGTCACCCCGATTGGTAGGGTAGGTGACAGCCATTGACGTCTTATTCACACCGGGATCCCTAGAGTTATAGTTGAGTCAAGTCAAGACATGATTTGATTTGCATTGCATGTATATATTATGTTGGTTTCATAGAATATGGAATCTATTGTATTTCTTTAATTCATGATAGCATGTTTCACGATTTAGATCGTTTATATGCATGTATACATGTTTATACTGGGATTTGTTCTCACCAAAGTTTTCGGCTGTTGTTATGTCTGTATGTGTGCATAACAACAAGTGGGGCAGGATCTGGGTCACGCAGAGGATGAGAGATGGATATAGTGTGGTGATCACGGGCATAGCAGAAGAACTAGTAGTTTGTACTTTTGACATGTACTGTATTTAAATACTGGTTTGTTGAACATGGATGGAAACAAGAAATGTGTGTATCTTATGTTTTTACATTATGTTGTTGAATAACATAGAACCCTCTTGTTTTAAATTTCATTTGAGTTAATGTTAATGTTGCGTAGGTACATGCCAGATGTTTCTCATGTCATTCAGCCTGACGAAGCTGAGCTTGATCAGACCTTGAGCTATGTTGAGCAACCAATACAAATTCTTGATCGGAAAGAAAAGAAGCTCAGGACGAAGATTATTCCGCTAGTGAAAGTCCAATGGAGTCGACATGCATAGAAGAAGCGACTTGGGAGACAGAAGCCGATATGCGACAAAAACATCCCGAGTTATTTACATGATGTAAGTAAATCTTCAGTCCTGATTATATTATTTATCATGTATGTTTAATAGATTGCCTGTGATTTCGAGGGCGAAATCATTTCTTAGAGGGGGAGAAATGTAAGGCTCGAGATTCATTAATCTTCGTTAGTACGATACTCGGAAGATATGAGAATGCATGACGTGTAAGGAGAGGAGAAAAGACATGAGAATTAGGGTTTTGCAAGACCGCACCCGCGCCCAGAACATGAGTGCACCCGCGGTCATGCAATTGTGGATTTTTGCAAGAAAAGCCGAAGCTACACTGCACCCGCGGTGCAACCTAGACCGCACCCACGGTGCATGGACAGAAAGTTGGCAAATTTTATTCGAAGCAAGACCGCACCCGCGGTGCGAGAAGACCGCACCCGCGGTAAGAACAAGACAGCACCAGCGGTCGTCATTTCTGAAAAATAAAAACCATGCCGAAGCATGAGCGCACCCGCGGTCTGGACATGAGCATACCCGCGGTGCTGCATGCGAGAAATCCACCATCTCTTCTTGTTGTGACACATGGCAGAGTATATATATATAGAAGTATGCTGAATCATTCCTTCTTCATTCCAGCAGCTGAGAACCGAGCCTTCCTCCAAGAATTCCTGAAGTTCTTCAAGGTTTTGGGGTAAGATTTTGCCATTCTATTTTTATACCGAATAGAGATTATTGATCCTTGCATCAAGAGCTTCAAAGTGATGTAAGTTTCCTTCCATTCCTGCATGATTTTAGATATGGTGATTGGGGGAATTATGAATTACACTAGATTATATGTTCTTGTTAAGTTGTTGATGGTAGATTCGAAACCAGAACGAAGAAATGATATCGAATTCAAGTGTTTTGATTTTTCAGCATGTATTATGTGGAAATTATACAGATTTCAGAATATATGTGTATGTTCTGATGAGAATATGAGTTGATAGCGATTAATAATGTTGATGTTGAGATATCGGTATTGAGAAATCACGCCGTTATGCCGTCGATTATTACCGAGATTGAATATGAATTGTATAGGAGTTGCTTTGAGTTGTATATTGATAGAATACATCTCTACATTGCCATTTCAGAGTCATCATACCGCACTTCGACATCGAGACCCCGACATCGATAAAGATTTAGCAACCAAAGGTATACTTCATGTTTTGTTTGGGGAGATACAACTCAAATGAGATTCAATTTGAGTTTCCAAACCAAAATCACATACTACACTTGTTACTTATCTTGTAATATGATTTTGATTTGGTTATAGACTTGTATTCATATCTTATGGAATGATCATGCTTTGTTTATAGATTGATATTCATTGCATTTAAGATAGGAGAGTCTTTGACAGCCATTGTCAAATATCTAGATGTTCGGTGTTATCGCAGCTTAGGAGCAGCTCTTACTCCTATTGTAGACGTCGATACAGCTCAGACCGAATCTAGGAATAAGACGTACAGTCACCCCGATTGGTAGGGTAGGTGACAGCCATTGACGTCTTATTCACACCGGGATCCCTAGAGTTATAGTTGAGTCAAGTCAAGACATGATTTGATTTGCATTGCATGTATATATTATGTTGGTTTCATAGAATATGGAATCTATTGTATTTCTTTAATTCATGATAGCATGTTTCACGATTTAGATCGTTTATATGCATGTATACATGTTTATACTGGGATTTGTTCTCACCAAAGTTTTCGGCTGTTGTTATGTCTGTATGTGTGCATAACAACAAGTGGGGCAGGATCTGGGTCACGCAGAGGATGAGAGATGGATATAGTGTAGTGATCACGGGCATAGCAGAAGAACTATTAGTTTGTACTTTTGACATGTACTGTATTTAAATACTGGTTTGTTGAACATGGATGGAAACAAGAAATGTGTGTATCTTATGTTTTTACATTATGTTGTTGAATAACATAGAAACCTCTTGTTTTAGCTTTCATTTGAGTTAATGTTAAAAGAAAAATTTTGATCCACTTTTCTTAATAAAGATCCATTTAATCCCAGAGAAATGAGTTAGAGCCCGGGTCCCCACAATATGAATCCAATCGGGCATGACATGCTAAATTTTAATAGCCCAACCTTTTATCATGTTAATCCTTATTGTTTATTATTGTTATGATCATGTTTTATGCTTTACTGGTTGAGATTATGTTGAATGGTTACTGGTTATGGATATGTTTATTGGAATGGTTATTGTTTTGGTATTATGTTCAAATTTGGTGATGATTATGGAAATGAATGGGTAGAATATAAAGTTGATCTTGAGCCAAATAGGAAATGAAATTGCAGAAATGGTATGACAAATGTGGCAGTAGTTGTGGTTTTTAGTATAATGTTTTGTATATTGATCCAATTGATGTGAGGGCACTTCCATTAGAAAGAAATGATATAAGGCTATAACTTTCATGTTTTGAATTTTGTTCAAATCATTAGGGAAGAGGAGCCAAAAGTGGCACGAAGTGTGTCATGTGTTTCGTTGTTCCTGCACTAACACATGTTGAGAGAATGAGCATAACTTTTTACTCAGACCTTCAAATGACACGAGGCCAATTGGAGATGCAAGAAAAGACATAGGGCTACAACTTTCATGTATACCACTTTGGCTAATTCGGAAGAAAATTGCAGTTTTGGCCCCTGGAAGTGAGTACACGGACCCCTACATGGGGTCCGGGTCTTGCCATGAAAAATGAGTGATTTCCAGTGTGTACACGAACCTATAAACGGAGGGGGGCACGGGGTCCGTGTCTATGGCATAGAAAACACGTTTTTGTGTATTTGAAGTCTTTTAAACATAATTCTAAACCCTTATACTCACTTCTCATTTCTATCTTTCTCTTCCATCGTTTTTTGCGTTCTCCCTTCAAAATTTTCTTCCCTTCATTCTCTACTTCAAGTTCAAGGGTTCTAATAGAATTTTTATTGTCTCCTACCTTAGACTTCAAGCTACAAGATAAGACTTCTATATTGTTTTAGGAGTTGGAAGAGTTTGAAGAGTTAAGTTGGGTTCTTTGAGTCCTTGAGTTATTGGTGATGATATATGGTTATTGTTGTCTTATGATTGTAGGGATTGCTTCAGGATACTATATCAATCAAGTGTGGATTGTAAGTGAAAGCTTTTCCTTGTGGTCACATGATTTATATATGTATCAAGCCATGTTATTGCTAACTAGCTCCTCCCATTGACATATAATTGATATGTATATTGTTATATATATTCATTGTTCAAAGATTACTATTGAATTCGTTGACAAAGGAGCTAGTAACTCATTGTTCCTACCAAGTGTTTGATGTAATGCCTCAGTGAGATTTCCAATGATTAAAGCCAAGGAATGATAGTAATTCATTCATGTCATTGGCCAATCACATGATTATGAAGTATCTATCACAGTTTTGATATTCATAACAAAGAGATACTTGCCACAGGTCACAGTCACAGGTCACAGAACTGTCATTTCCTTCCTTTAATTCATGATACGATACCCTTTACATTGATTTGAGATTTATTGTTCGTTCTTTTTTGTGGCTACCACATCCATATTTTAAGCCAAAGCTATGTAAGCTATGTATATGTAATTGATATGTATAGCTTCTTACTTACTGAGTTTTATTCTCATTCCAGTTAATGTCATGTGATGCAGGTGATAAAAAAGGACTGAAATGGATTGTTCGAGGCGGGAGAAGTCATATAAAATGCCATGGGAAAGACTTTTTGGTTATGTCACTTTGAATTGTGATGGAGTGAACATATGTAAAGTTTTAAAATATCATGTATTTTGGTAATGAATGATGGTATTGGCTTTTGATTATGTATAGATAATATGTTATGACTAGTAATGTTGATAGTTTTAAGAAATGGTTATAATGTAAATGCTATTTAGTACTTTCCCTTTTAAATGAAATGCTTCCACATACATTATTTCTGTTAAATGTTATTGTCATGGGAGTGGGTTATTTCATAAATTTTTAGAGGAGATTCAAAAAATTGTGTTGTCTCGATCGTAAAAGCTTGATGATGATTAAAGGTGAAGAATCAAGCACATTGAAAAATTGAAGGAGTTCAATGAAGTGTTTCATGAAGACGTGTTGAGCAACAAAGCATTCAATTGCAAAATGATCCCAAAAGGCAGTGAGAGCGCGCCCCAGTGGCCACAAACACACGTGCTTACCCCCCCTCCCCAGCACCGAGGAGTGAGACTGGCGCACCTCAATGGATGAAAATCCCCACCCAAGCGTGTTTATGTGCGAGAACAACGTGCTCCAGCAACTAGAAATCCTTGCCCCAGCACGTCGCAGTGCAAAATTCAACATGAAAACCATAACTTAAGATTTTTGTGTATTTTTATCATTTTTATATTTAAAAAAGTTTTAAAAACATTATTCGGAAGAATATAGTCATTATTGAATGAATTGTGAGTTTTTCTCTTAACAAAAAAAAAAAACTTCGACCTTGCGCACGCTTTTGTGTGTTTTATCAAATCAAACTTATCAAAGATCAATATTTTATGGCGTTTGCTGATTGTTCTTCACTCAGATTGTCAAAAATGAGTTATTTGATGGTTCCATTGATATCAGTTGTATTATATGTGATATTTGTTACTAAACCAAGTGATTTAGGGGCGAATACACATTATATTACTTGTTTTCAAAGGCTAAAGATCATGGGTTAAAGAAATCATGTTGTTCATAGAATTGAGGGCGCAACTGGGTCTAGTTCACGTTTGCTTTTCTTGGGTCAGCGGATTTGTATCATATTTATGAGAACCCGAAATTTCTGAAGCAAATCATGTAAGAAATAAAAACTTGAAATTAAGCTCAAAACTTTAATCTTAAGAATCCATTATAGAATTAATTTTTCGGCTAACACAGCTCGTGGAATTAGCTCAAAAGCTCGGAGAACTATGCCATATGGAACCACATCAAGCGAAGAGTCGTAACTAGAAAAGAAAACACCCAGCTCAAGGACTCAATATTTTATCTCAAAGAAGCTCATATCTGCTTGTCCTAAAATAATCAAAATGGAGCTAAGGGAAGAGCAAAGAGACTTAGACAAATTAATGGTGCAAGAATTGTCCCTTTAGAAAACCAAGGTGACTCTTGATGCTTGGATGGAACTTTGACAATAATGAATGCTTTCTTGGGAGCAAGGGGACGACCAAGGGAGTTCAAGGGGCAAAAACATTCACCTATAAATAGGGCATGCAATGCTGAAGGAAATGATACCAAAAAGCCTCAAGAAAATTCGGCCCTCACCCTCACCAAAAAGGCATCAGCCGCCGCTAGGAAAGGGAGAAGAAGGAAAGCTTGTGCCGTCATTTTCGTGCTAAAATTATTGTCAAAATTGTGGGGAGGCCTTGTCAAATTTCGATCACCTTCTAGTCCAAATTCGGCAATCTTCGTACGTCCAAAATTAAGCAAGTTTCGAACCACATCTTTGACTTTCCGTAAGTGGGTTTTTGTTTATGTATTTTTTTGTAATTTAAAATTTGTTCAATATAACATGACATGCTTGTATGTATGTCCTTATTTTCGAAAGTCAGTGCTTATATAATTTAAAATCTTGATTGATGAATGTTATGTTCTTTCTGATTTCGATATTCTTTGATTCCGCTGAATTCCTTTCAAAATTCTGATAAGTTCTGTCCGATTAATATGAATTCTGTCATACACTGTTACAATTCGAATTTGATGTGGGACGAAAATTGTAATTCTGTCTGGTCCCCATCAGTTGGTATAAAAAAGTGTTCTGGCCTCAACTCTTAGAGGATTAATATATTGGGGAAAATTTTACCATGGAAAATGAGAAGAGTAACAGTATTGTGTTTGTTCTGATTTGCTCTGAATCGTCTGATAATTTTTGTCTCATATTTGATTCGGTTCTATTATGATAAGTCAAATGTAATAAGTTTTGAAAGTTTGTTAAATAGATAATTTAAAAATTAAGTTCTATATATACCTTTGGAATTCGATCGACCCCACTTGCTGAGTGTTTCCCAAAACACTCACCCCTTACAACTACCAGATAAGAATGAAGAGCAAATGAATGAGGAGGAACAAGAAGCTTTCTCTGGATGGTGATCGAATGAAGAGATCGAGAATCAAGAATTTACAATTTTTTTTTGTATTTTGCTTCTGCATTTCTGATGTAATTTTTTACTCCATTGTCATTGTAAAGACAATATTTTCTTATATGAAAAATACTGTTTTTTGGTCATTTGCTACGGAGCTTAATTGTTCAATAAATTGTTAAACAATGTCGGATGTCCCCGAAGTCTCGGTTTTGGGGCGTGACATTTAAATGGTATCAGAGCCGCCAAGTTCATAATCCCGCTGGGATTTTTGATAGACAAAATTTGATGAAGTCAAATTTTGGCAAAAGCCTAGTGCATTCCTATTTGCATTAAACTCACCCATCGAATTCATTCGCATCTTATGTCGTCATCTCAAAATTTCCTTCGAAATTCAAAGCCAAACTCCTTAAATCATTCTGTAAATTCTTAGTATCAAAAAAATTCCACAACTTTATTTCCATTTTTGTGCCTTTCTATCCTTTGTTATTGTTATGAAATTTTCCCTTAATTTATGTTAGGAAATGGATGCTCTACGGACCCGTGCTCAAGCTGCCCTTCGCACGCAATATCTTACTATCGACAATCAAACTAGAGAAATCACGACACTGAAGGCTCAACTCGCTAGGAAGAAACAAGAGAAACAAGAACTTATAGAGATAAAGAACATACTCTAGACGGACTACAACGACTCACTCACCATCTGGACTTGGCTGGGAGCCAACTTCTTTTGGTATCTACTTATTCAGCCAGTATCGAGCGCCTGGATACCCAGAACCAGGAGCTACTGGAGAGAGTGGAGACTGAGAGAGATCGTGCTACTCGTGCTCGTCAGCGTCACGAAGAAATCGCCAACAAGCATGAACGATACATCACAAAGATTCATAGTGCCATGGATAGGCTTCAAGACAAGTATAATTATTTGCATCTTGTGGTAGAGAACATGGAAAAAGAGGAGGAAGCACCGATGGAAGTGGCCGATGATGATAGTGACGAAGGAGTCATGATAGACTAGGCTAGACTAGTATTATGATGATTGTAATATGCTTTGAAAAGCAAAGAAGTGTATCAACTTATTTCTAAATAAAAATTTCTATTATCTTTAAATTATTGCATTTACATATTAAAATTGATGAGTATTTTATGAATCTAATAATGAAAAATTAATTTTTACCTGTATAGGGAAAACAAACATGGACCCTCAAATCATTATAGTCGAACTCCAAAAACAACTCCAGGCAAAGGAAGCAGAAATAGAAACGCTGAGGATGGAAAATGACAAGCTTGAGAGAGATAATTATCAACTAGATGGAAATAATAAATGCATGGACAATGACCTTTACGAGGCACGTGAAGAAGCGAGGAAGTTACGAGAAGACGTTAGATGCTATACCGCCTATCATCAAGCATCAGAATGGCAACAGGAGAGTTGGACAAAGTGCAAGATAGGATTTTTATGCTCCAGATTTGGGACGACAATCGTCTCAAGACGCAACGCCACCTCGAAGAACAAATCGAAGAGCATGAAGTCAATGAGAACGTGAACCAATCCACAATTCAGCAGCTACAAGAGTAAGTGAAAACACTAACAAATCAAAATACTCTTTTGGAACAACACATCAATCAACTACAAAATGATAAGATCAATATGGAAAATCTCAAGGATAAACTCGAAGAAAACCAAGAAGGAAACCCATGAAAGAAGAAAATGATGAAGCTGTAGGAGATGGTGAAGTACTAGATGACTAGAATAATCCCTAGTATAAGCATCGATTGTATTTAGGCCAGTTAGGCTAATCATTTTGATATTGAAAGACTGATAATATGCATTTCAAAAATTAATGAAAATATTTCTTTGATTATGCATTGTTACAAACAAATTAATATAATATATATTTATAGGAGATGACAGGCAGACCACCCAGAAACAACCGAAACCCCCGCAACACCAATCAAAAAGAAAATCGACTCACCTCCGAGGGTGAATCTTAGCCGAGAGGATATGATGGCAACAACTACTATTGTAGCTGCAACATTGCAAGGAATTGTAAACCCCATTGCCAACGCTATCCAGCTGCCGCCACAACCACAACCTCGTGGCATCAAGTATCACTATGAATCCCTTCGAGGGAATTGAGTACCAACTTTTGATGGGAATCCTGATCCAGAAGTCAGTCATAACTGGCTTAAGAATGTTGAAACCCAACTTCATTTGTTGGAAAACCTGAAGAGCTTAAACGGGAAGTGGGGGAACCATTTTTGGAGGATCAGGCACGAAAGTGTTGGGAGACAGTATCGCCATCATTGGCCGAGGTTGAGCAGATCTCATGGAAAATCATCTGAAGGGAATTTTTGAAACAATTTTACCCGGCAAAATTTCGTCTACAAAAGCTAAGTAAATTCGAAAACTTTAAACAAACATCGGACATGACAGTAAAGGAATACACATCTAGGTTCAATGATCTTGGAACCTATGTTCCAACAACCATGTCAGATGAAACTATGAAAATGCACTATTTCAAGAAAGGGCTGAACAGCCGAGTTCAATATGCTTTGGCCATATTCAGACCAAACAATTTTGCAGATTTAATTAGCGCAGCTATGAGTGCAGAAACAGAAATCAAGCGCCGAGAAGAAGAAAAGAAGAACAAGAGGCCCTTCATCAGTCAGTCTACTCAAGATGGTCCCAAGTTCAAAAGGACAAATTAATCAAGTGGCCCTTCAAAGGAAACCTTTAACAATGCTTTCAACAGGGAAGGAAAATGGTGCTCTACTTGTCGGCAGAATCACACCGGGGAATGTTATAGGAAAACGGGCGCTTGTTTCAAATGTGGAAAAGCAGGACATCAGATTAAAGAATGTCCTGAAAACAAAGATAAAGGAACTGGACCCAACAAACCAAATGAAAACAAGACTAAAGCTTGAGTATATGCTATAACCAAGAAGAAGCTGATAACGCCAACAATGTGGTGGCATGTACAGTTTTACTCAATAAAATGTTTGTTTATGCCTTGTTTGATTGTGGTGCTACTCATTCATTTGTTTCTAGACGTTTTGCTAAAAAGCATAAACTTGAGCATGAAACTCTTAGTGAACCATTAAGAGTTGTAACACCTGCTAGCAAAACTATTGAGACCCATAAGGTATATCGAAACTGTAAAATTTGCATCAGTAAACAGAACTTTGAGGCAGAATTGATTCAACATAATATGATTCATTCGACATCATTCTCGGAATGGACTGGTTAGATAAACACCATGCCATAGTAGACTGCCAAAAGACAAATGTCAAAATACATACTCTGAATAAAAAAAAGAATCATATATCATGGAAAGTCCAAGGAACAAAAATCCCTACTATCCGCCTAACAAACTTGGAAGGCCATAAAATGCGGTGAAGAAATTTACCTAGCAATGATCAGCGAATTCATAGAAGAAACTGCTCCAAAGTTGGAAGATATTCCAGTTATTCAAGAATTTTCAGACGTTTTTCCTGAGGAGTTACCAGGTGCAATACCCGATAGAGAAGTGGAATTTGAAATTAACTTGGTCTCTGGTGCTTCCCCAATATCAAAGGCACCATACCGAATGGCTCCAGCTGAATTAAAGGAATTAAAGGAGCAACAACAAGAGTTGTTGGAAAATAAACAAATCCGACATAGTGCATCCCCGTGGGGAGCCACAGTCCTGTTTGTAAAGAAAAAAGATAAAAGCATGAGGCTGTGCATTGATTATAGAGAGTTAAACAAAACCACAATAAAAAATAAATACCCGCTCCCAAGAATATATGATCTTTTCGATCAGCTAAAAGGAGCCAAAGTTTCTCAAAACTCGATCTAAGATCAGGTTACCATCAGCTGAAAGTCAAAGCAGAGGATATCCTTAAAACGGCTTTTATTACAAGATATGAACACTACGAATTCATGGTAATGCCTTTTGGTCTAACAAATGCTCATGCAACATTCATGGACCTTATGAACTATTCAAGCCATACCTTGATATGTTTGTGGTAGTTTTCGTAGATTATATCCTTGTGTACTCACCAAGTGAGGAAGACCATCGAGAACATCTGGTCTCACCTTGCAGATACTGCGAGAAAAGGAACTCTATACTAAATTCAAGAAGTGTGAATTTTGGCTAAAAAGTGTTGCGTTCTTTGGCCATATAATCTCTGAACTAGAGGTGTCAATGGACCCTAAGAAAGTAGAGGCAACAAGGACTGGCCTTGATCAAAGACTGTAACCGAAATAAGAAGTTTTCTTGGATTAGCTGGCTACTATAGAAAATTTGTGGAAGGATTTTCTTCGATAGCCATTCCTCTCACCAAACTCACTTTGAAGAATTCAAAATTCATTTGGAATGAAGCATGTGAGAAGAGTTTCGAAACCCTGAAGACGAAACTCGTATCTACACCAGTACTAGTTCTTCTCGAGGATGGCAAGTACTTCAAATTACATAATGACGCTTCAAAGGGAGGATTATGGTGTGTACTTATGCAGGAAGGTCAGGTAATTGCCTATGCATAAAGGTAATTAAAACCTTATGAGAAAAATTACCCAACTCATGATCTTGAGTTAGCAGCAATCGTATTTGCGCTAAAGATCTGGAGACATTACCTTTATGGGGTCACATGAGAAGTATTTACTGACAACTAGAGCCTCAAATACATATTCATACAAAAGGAACTAAACATGTGGTGAAGGAGGTTGATTTAATTTCTGAAAGATTATGATTTATCAATCAATTACCATCCGGGTAAGGCAAATAAGTAGCAGATGCTTTGAGCCGAATGAACATTGGAAAAGTAAGCTTATCTTCTCTATCAGCGCAACCATGACTTAGAGAATCAATCAAATTAAAACAATTCCAGGACCCCTCTATCACGAACATTAAGGAACAAATTCAAGAAGTAAAGACCCAAGAATTCCATATTGATTAAAATGGTGTCCTCTGGATGAAATGATGGTTGTGTGTGCCAGACATCGATGGGGTTCTAGAAGAAGTATTGGCCGAAACTCATAAATCCAAATTTTCAGTCCATCCCAAAAGCACCAAGATGTACCTAGATCTGAAAAATAATTAATGGTGGAATGGAATGAAGAAAGACGTATCTTTCTTTGTTTCCAAGTGCTTAACCTGTCAACAAGTCAAGGCGGAACATCAACGTCCTGGAGAACTCCTACAACTCTTAGAAATACCAAAGTGGAAGTGGGAAAACATCTCCATGGACTTTGTACTAGGGCTACCAAAATCAAGGCAAGGTCACAATGGGATTTGGGTAATCATTGACAGATTGACAAAATCTGCCCATTTCTTACCCATTCGAATGAATTACAACTTGGAAAAATTAGCCAACATGTACATGGATAACATAGTGAGATTACACGGCATTCTGGCGAGTATGATCTGACAGAGATCCAATATTTGTATCACGATTTTGGAAAAGTTTTCAAAAGACTATGGGAACCCAAGTAACTCTCAGTACGTCCTATCATCCACAAAATGATGGCCAAACTGAAAGGACAATTCAAACCCTCGAAGACATGTGGAGGGTTTTTGCTCTGGATTTTCATGGAAATAGGAGTGAACAGTTACACTTGATAGAGTTTACTTATAATAACAGTTATCACAGCAGTATTGAAATGGCTCCGTATGAAGCATTGTATGGCCAAAAGTGTAGGTTACCTTTCTACTGGGATGAAGTCGGAGAAAAGTCTATCACTGGACCCGAGCTTGTCCAAGTAAACATTGACAAAGTAGCCATAATAAGAGAGAGACTCAAAATAGCTCAAGATCGACAAAAGAGCTGGGCTGATTTAAAGCGAAGACCGCTGGAACTAGAGGTCGGTGAAAAAGCTTATGTAAAATGAAAGGGGTTCCGTTGCGCTTCCGGTCACCGTAACCGATCCCCTTTCAAGTGGTATCCGAGCTATGGTTACGATTTTGTGTAGCAAATACAAGATATTATGTTGAAATTGATTTCTAACCGCATGAGTGTATTTTTTGCAACAAAATACCAAGGCTTTTTGGGGAAATTTCGGGCTGCCCATTTCGGGCAGCTAGGGCAGCCCAAGGGGCTGCCCGAACAGCCCCTAATTTTAAAAAAAAAAAAAAATTTTTTTGTTGCCGGAATCCGGCGACGGAGCTCCGGCGACGGCGATGACGCTAGGGTTTCCAAAAGTGTTTTGGAATATCAAAGTGTCATGGGCCTTGAGTTGTTGGGTCATTAGATGGCTAACATGTTTGTGAATTTTAAATGGGCCGAAAATGTTTTTGGTGAAAAATGAATTTTTGGGCCCTTAAGTTTAAAATTACAAAAGTTGCAAATATTTTCTCATGAAATAAATATTTTAAGTTGGACTTTAAATATTTATAGTAAATGGTGATTTACAAGAAATTCGGTTATAAATAAATTAATTTGAAAGTAGACAAAGGTGTTTGTATACTTTGTTAATTTAATTTATAATCGTGGCGGTTAGTGATTGGATCAAGATATATAATATTGGATCAATTAATTATTGTGATAATTAATTGATGTTGTATGATATGTGATATTATGGATGAATGATGATCAAAAGCCCAAGCCCAATTTGCTAGGTGTATGCTAGGATATTTTGTGTTGAATGATTGTAATAATTATCAATTCATAAAGTGGGCTTGGTTTATGGCCCGTTCACACCCCATGAGATGTATCCCTATTTGCCATGGATATTTATTTGTAAATATTAGTATAGTGGATGATCAAGATTGGAAGATGGTGGCCATGATGATTATGAAGATCGAAGACATGTAAATATTGGAAGCTTATGTAATAGTTGCATTTGCATCCCATGCATTTCCCTAGGATTGGACATAGGCCCGTGTTTAGCTCACACGGTCCATTAATATTGGGGCGATTGATCATCCTTGTTTGTTTACTGTTTATAATATATGCATGATATGTTATAAATAATGAGTATGTGCGTTATTATTATGATAATAACAAAGTTCCATGAATCCGACAAACATACGATCAAACATGGCGAGCTTTTAAAATAAAATTGATGATGAGACCTTTCAAAATTAAAAAACCCTAATTTTGAATAAGATTCAAAATTAATATCAAGCCCGAAAAGGGGAATTATAAATTTGTTTATAATTTCCATGTCTTCCATCGGCAAATGGGTGCATGACGAATCGCTACCCGTACTCGGGGCTCGGCTCATATTATTGGGGGGGCCCTTAGTACCGGAAAGCTGTGACATCCATTTGACATGGTGATGTGAACTACGTGGAACTCCCATGACTTCGGCTCAGATAATTGAGGGAACTCATGGCGACCGTCCATTAAGGTTCAACATCGATGGGTAAGGCTTGACACGTAAAGATGAACGACGTCAATATTGGGTCCTAATCAAACGTGAGACAAAAGTTTACGTAGAGGGTTGCATTGTGATGCAATTGGAAACTACCTTTTAGGAATTGTGATTGGCTGATATTATTCGGGATCATAATTCGCTAATTGGACCTTACGTACCTACTGAAGAAAGGAGTTTCCCGTTTTCACTAGAGGGTAGTGAAAGATGTCAAAACAGTGGGAGCAAATATTTATGAAGTAAAAGTCCAAACTTCATATCTTACTAAATATTTTAAAATAGTCACCAACATTTATCTGTTTTCACTTTTCAGTACAAATTGACAATGTCTTCGATTCGCAATCCGATATCCATAATACTCGACAAACACATATTAACTGGACCTAATTACCTCACTTGGCTAAGAAACCTGAAAATCGTCTTGAATTCGGAAAGGGTAGCATATACACTGACTGAGTCGCCCCCTGTTGAGGCTCCGACTGACTGCACTCCTGAGGAATTGCAAACTTACAAGGAATGGTGTGACCATGACTTGATAGCCAGGTGTTATATGCTGACTTCTATGAATGATGAGCTGCAGAGGCGTTTTGAGGGTGCAAAGAGTGCTGCTGACATTCATTTGCATCTCAAAGAGCTCTTTGGTGAGCAAACACGACCTCTAAGGCATGCTACGGTCAAGGAGCTGATCACTTTGCGCATACGAGATGGGGCCTCGGTCCATGAGCATGGCTTAAAGATGATCGGGCTCGTGGACAAGCTCGTTGGCATGGATCTGATCTTGCCTTCGGAGTTGACCACCGACGTGTTGCTCTTATCGCTGTCTAGCTCATTTGATCCTTTTGTGGTGAACTTCAACATGAACAAGATTGAACCGACCCTTGAGGAGTTGGTGAATATGCTTGTTACGTTTGAATCAACCACCAAGAAAGAGAAGTTGGTTCTTTATGTGGGTTCTTCATCTGGTACGAAGATTGATCCACATGGGAAGGGAAAGAAGAGTTCTTTCCAAGAATTCCATATTGATTAAAATGGTGTCCTCTGGATGAAATGACGGTTGTGTGTGCCAGACATCGATGGGGTTCTGGAAGAAGTATTGGCCGAAACTCATAAATCCAAATTTTCAGTCCATCCCAAAAGCACCAAGATGTACCTAGATCTGAAAAATAATTAATGGTGGAATGGAATGAAGAAAGACGTATCTTTCTTTGTTTCCAAGTGCTTAACCTGTCAACAAGTCAAGGCGGAACATCAACGTCCTGGAGAACTCCTACAACTCTTAGAAATACCAAAGTGGAAGTGGGAAAACATCTCCATGGACTTTGTACTAGGGCTACCAAAATCAAGGCAAGGTCACAATGGGATTTGGGTAATCATTGACAGATTGACAAAATCTGCCCATTTCTTACCCATTCGAATGAATTACAACTTGGAAAAATTAGCCAACATGTACATGGATAACATAGTGAGATTACACGGCATTCTGGCGAGTATGATCTGACAGAGATCCAATATTTGTATCACGATTTTGGAAAAGTTTTCAAAAGACTATGGGAACCCAAGTAACTCTCAGTACGTCCTATCATCCACAAAATGATGGCCAAACTGAAAGGACAATTCAAACCCTCGAAGACATGTGGAGGGTTTTTGCTCTGGATTTTCATGGAAATAGGAGTGAACAGTTACACTTGATAGAGTTTACTTATAATAACAGTTATCACAGCAGTATTGAAATGGCTCCGTATGAAGCATTGTATGGCCAAAAGTGTAGGTTACCTTTCTACTGGGATGAAGTCGGAGAAAAGTCTATCACTGGACCCGAGCTTGTCCAAGTAAACATTGACAAAGTAGCCATAATCAGAGAGAGACTCAAAATAGCTCAAGATCGACAAAAGAGCTGGGCTGATTTAAAGCGAAGACCGCTGGAACTAGAGGTCGGTGAAAAAGCTTATGTAAAATGAAAGGGGTTCCGTTGCGCTTCCGGTCACCGTAACCGATCCCCTTTCAAGTGGTATCCGAGCTATGGTTACGATTTTGTGTAGCAAATACAAGATATTATGTTGAGATTGATTTCTAACCGCATGAGTGTATTTTTTGCAACAAAATACCAAGGCTTTTTGGGGAAATTTCGGGCTGCCCGAAAGGGCAGCCCAAGGGGCTGCCCGAACAGCCCCTAATTTTAAAAAAAAAAAAAAAATTTTTTTTGTTGCCGGAATCCGGCGACGGAGCTCCGGCGACGGCGATGACGCTAGGGTTTCCAAAAGTGTTTTGGAATATCAAAGTGTCATGGGCCTTGAGTTGTTGGGTCATTAGATGGCTAACATGTTTGTGAATTTTAAATGGGCCGAAAATGTTTTTGGTGAAAAATGAATTTTTGGGCCCTTAAGTTTAAAATTACAAAAGTTGCAAATATTTTCTCATGAAATAAATATTTTAAGTTGGACTTTAAATATTTATAGTAAATGGTGATTTACAAGAAATTCGGTTATAAATAAATTAATTTGAAAGTAGACAAAGGTGTTTGTATACTTTGTTAATTTAATTTATAATCGTGGCGGTTAGTGATTGGATCAAGATATATAATATTGGATCAATTAATTATTGTGATAATTAATTGATGTTGTATGATATGTGATATTATGGATGAAGGATGATCAAAAGCCCAAGCCCAATTTGCTAGGTGTATGCTAGGATATTTTGTGTTGAATGATTGTAATAATTATCAATTCATAAAGTGGGCTTGGTTTATGGCCCGTTCCCACCCCATGAGATGTATCCCTATTTGCCATGGATATTTATTTGTAAATATTAGTATAGTGGATGATCAAGATTGGAAGATGGTGGCCATGATGATTATGAAGATCGAAGACATGTAAATATTGGAAGCTTATGTAATAGTTGCATTTGCATCCCATGCATTTCCCTAGGATTGGACATAGGCCCGTGTTTAGCTCACACGGTCCATTAATATTGGGGCGATTGATCATCCTTGTTTGTTTACTGTTTATAATATATGCATGATATGTTATAAATAATGAGTATGTGCGTTATTATTATGATAATAACAAAGTTCCATGAATCCGACAAACATACGATCAAACATGGCGAGTTTTTAAAATAAAATTGATGATGAGACCTTTCAAAATTAAAAAACCCTCATTTTGAATAAGATTCAAAATTAATATCAAGCCCGAAAAGGGGAATTATAAATTTGTTTATAATTTCCATGTCTTCCATCGACAAATGGGTGCATGACGAATCGCTACCCGTACTCGGGGCTCGGCTCATATTATTGGGGGGGCCCTTAGTACCGGAAAGCTGTGACATCCATTTGACATGGTGATGTGAACTACGTGGAACTCCCATGACTTCGGCTCAGATAATTGAGGGAACTCATGGCGACCGTCCATTAAGGTTCAACATCGATGGGTAAGGCTTGACACGTAAAGATGAACGACGTCAATATTTGGTCCTAATCAAACGTGAGACAAAAGTTTACGTAGAGGGTTGCATTGTGATGCAATTGGAAACTACCTTTTAGGAATTGTGATTGGCTGATATTATTCGGGATCATAATTCGCTAATTGGACCTTACGTACCTACTGAAGAAAGGAGTTTCCCGTTTTCACTAGAGGGTAGTGAAAGATGTCAAAACAGTGGGAGCAAATATTTATGAAGTAAAAGTCCAAATTTCATATCTTACTAAATATTTTAAAATAGTCACCAACATTTATCTGTTTTCACTTTTCAGTACAAATTGACAATGTCTTCGATTCGCAATCCGATATCCATAATACTCGACAAACACATATTAACTGGACCTAATTACCTCACTTGGCTAAGAAACCTGAAAATCGTCTTGAATTCGGAAAGGGTAGCATATACACTGACTGAGTCGCCCCCTGTTGAGGCTCCGACTGACTGCACTCCTGAGGAATTGCAAACTTACAAGGAATGGTGTGACCATGACTTGATAGCCAGGTGTTATATGCTGACTTCTATGAATGATGAGCTGCAGAGGCGTTTTGAGGGTGCAAAGAGTGCTGCTGACATTCATTTGCATCTCAAAGAGCTCTTTGGTGAGCAAACACGACCTCTAAGGCATGCTACGGTCAAGGAGCTGATCACTTTGCGCATACGAGATGGGGCCTCGGTCCATGAGCATGGCTTAAAGATGATCGGGCTCGTGGACAAGCTCGTTGGCATGGATCTGATCTTGCCTTCGGAGTTGACCACCGACGTGTTGCTCTTATCGCTGTCTAGCTCATTTGATCCTTTTGTGGTGAACTTCAACATGAACAAGATTGAACCGACCCTTGAGGAGTTGGTGAATATGCTTGTTACGTTTGAATCAACCACCAAGAAAGAGAAGTTGGTTCTTTATGTGGGTTCTTCATCTGGTACGAAGATTGATCCACATGGGAAGGGAAAGAAGAGTTCTTTCCAACGTCCCAAGAAGAACGTGCCCTTGTTGAGGCAATCTCCGAATCCCGTTGTGGCAGTCACACCAGTTAAGGCTGACAAGACTAGTGATGTTTGTCATCACTGCAAGAAGCCTGGACATTGGAGGCGTAATTGTAAAGAATATCTTGCCCAGAAAAGTTCTGGAAATGGTATGTTCTACATTGAAGTAAACATTTCAGTTAACTCTACTTCTTGGGTATTGGATACCAAATGTTGATCACATCTCTGTAATGTGTTGCAGGTGATGGGAAGAAGTAGGAAGCTTAGAGAAGGTGTGACCTTCTTGAGGATGGGCAATGGAGTAAGAGTTGCTGCCAAGACCTTAAGAAATGTTTACTTATTGTTGAACAATGATTTTAAGTTAATTTTTAAGAGATGTTTTGTTTGTACCTTTTTTGGTGAAAAACATTATTCCCATTTCTATTGTGATAAAGATGGCTATTCTTGTCTATTTAGCAAAGATGTTTGCAACATTTACAAGAATGAATGTTTAATTGGTACTTAAGAACTTGAAAACGATCTCTATAACTTAAAAATAAAAGATATTCCACTAAATGTCCATTCAAAGGCATACACCAAATGAGATATGGATGGGTAAGCCTCCTAAGTATTCTTGTCTTAGAATATGGGGGTACCCTGCTTATGAAGCAGGTAGTGGGAGATAAATTGGATAGTCGATCCATTTTATGTTACTTAGTGGGATATCCAAGGAATTCAGTCGGATATCACTTCTATCATCCCCAAGAAACAAAGGTGTTTGTTTCTAGGAATGCAACCTTTTGGGAAAAGGAATTTCTATTAGATAGAAAAGGCGAGATGATAGAACTCGAAGAGGTTCGAGAAACACCCACAATTATAGAACCCACACCCGAAGAGCCAAGAGAGGAGATACAAGCTCCTAGAAAATCCGAGAGAGTCTCGAGACCACCTATGAGGTATGGTCAGCTTCTTGAAGAGGGCCATGATGAGCCTAACCATGGATGTGATCCAAGGACCTTCAAGGAAGCATTATCTGATGCCGATTCATCCAAGTGGCTTGAAGCGATGGAATCTGAGATGAATTCCATGCATTCGAACCAAGTGTGGAATCTCGTGGATCCACCTGAGGGAATTGTTCCCATAGGGTGTAAATGGATTTACAATAGGAAACTTGGGGCGGATGGGAAGGTATTGACCTTCAAGACGTGATTGGTGGCAAAAGGATATACTCAAAGACAAGGAGTTGACTTTGAGGAAACTTTTCACCAGTTGCAATGTTCAAGTCTATAAGGATATTGCTAACCATAGCTGCATAGTATGACTATGAGATATGACAGATGGATGTTAAGACAGCCTTTCTTAATATGGATATTAAAGAAGAGATTTACATGTCTCAAACCTGGAGGGTTTACATCTATCGAAAGTGAGCATATGGTATGCAAACTTCAGAGATCTATTTATGGTCTAAAGCTGGCATCTAGGAGTTGGAACCTTAGATTCGATAGTACAATCAAAGAGTTGATTTACTAAGAATCCTGAGGAACCCTGTGTGTATAAGAAGGTCAGTGGGAGTGTTGTGACATTCCTGGTGCTTTATGTTGATGACATTCTACTCATTGAGAATGATGTAGGAATGTGGCAATCAACTAAGATATGGTTAGCGAGTAAGTTCTCGATGCAGGACTTGGGTGAAGCATCTTTTGTATTGGGATACAGATCTATAGAGATAGATCGAAAAGATTGCTTGGTCTCACCCAGTCCACATACATTGATACCATCGTGAAGCGGTTCTCGATGGATAAGTCCAAGAGAGGACATCTACCAATGTGTCATGGCGTGTCCCTATCCAAGTCTGTCTTCCAAGACTGATGCAGAGATAGCGGCGATGACAAAGCATTCCTTATGCATCTGCGATTGGTAGCATCATGTATGGGATGATATCTACACGTCCTGACGTGGCTTTCGCACTAAGTATAGTGAGTAGATATCAATCGAACCCTGGTCTTCCACACTGGAAAGCTGTGAAAGACATCCTCAATTAGTTGAGAAGGACCAATAAATTGTTCTTGGTCTATGGGGTGAAGAACTAGAATTGGAAGACTATACCGACTCTAGATTCCAAAGCGATATCGATGACTCGAAGTCAACCTCTAGGTTTGTATTCATGCTCAATGGTGCTGCAGTCTCTTGGAAGAGTTCAAAGCAAGACAATACTGCGGATTCTAGCACAGAGGCCGAATACATTGCTGCATTAATGCAGCAAGGGAGGCTGTTTGGATAAGGAATTTCGTCTAAGAGTTGGACGTCATTCCTAATGGAGTTGCTCCTATCCCAGTGTTGTGTGACAACACGGGAGCTTTAGCTCAAGCATAGGAGCCAAGGTCTCATCAGAAGTCCAAACATGTATTGAGAAAGTACCACATCCTCGGAGAGATTGTGGAAAGAGAAGTGTCTTTTGACATAGTCGGCTCCGCAGATAATGTTGTTGATTCACTAGCTAAGCCTTTACCTGGACCATTATTCGACAAGCATCGCGAATCAAGGGGTTTAAAGCATATGGGTAGTTGGATCTAGTGCAAGTGGGAGATTGTTAGAGTATGTGCCCGTCGAGCCATGTGTTGGCCGAGTGTTCACAATGAAACTCTATGTATAAGCAATCTTTATTTTAGTAATATTTGATATTATTATTTTGGCACATCTTTAACATAAAAGTCTCACATATGAAAGGAGTGGTTCAGTTCAGCAAGTCCGGAAAGCTAAATCCAAGATATGTCGGACCCTTCAAAATACTGGAGAAAGTGGGAACCCTAGCCTACTGACTGGCTTTACCACCAGACATGTCCATAATTCACAACGTTTTCCACATCTCAAAGCTAAGAAAATATTTCCCAGATCCAAGTCACATCCTTAAATTTGCACCGCTAATGATCGAAGAACACTTGAACGAAGAGCTAAAATATGAAGGGCTCCCTATTCGAATAGTGGACACCAAAGAACAAGTGTTGAGACACCGAACGATCCCATATGTCAAAGTACAGTGGTCAAATCATACTGAAAGGGAAGCAACTTGGGAACTAGAAGAAAGGATGCACACTCAATATCCTCACCTCTTTAAAAGATTGAGTTGAACCAAGTTTTGAGGACAAAACTTCCAATAAGGAGGGTTGGATATTAGAACCCAGAATTTCCAAAGCAAATCATGTAAGAAATAAAAAATCAAAATTAAGATCAAAACTTTAAGCTTAATTATAAGAATCAATTATAAACTTAAATTTTTCAGCTAACAAAGCTCGAGGAATTTGTGTTGCGACTTTGATTGTTGCACTCCCAAGAGCAGGTTGTCCACAAGTAATATAATTCGGTGATTCCGAATATCGTATCCACAGGGAAGCTAAGGTAATTACAAGTCCACTACAATGTCTTTTTGTTTTTGTTTCTTTTTTATTTTAATTGTTTGAATATTTAATGGGTAAATTTCAATTGTTCAAATTTTAATTTAAGTAGTTGAGATTAAAGGATCCACTCTTGGTATTTTAATAAAGTTAACATTAACGAACAATATTGAAATCCACTTAATAAAATGGTTCCAATATATTAAATAATCATATTTATATTATGTTATAAATTATTATCTCATAAATATATAATATATACCAAAACTTATAAATGTGGTCAAGTATTTATTGTGCTATATATATATTTGTAAACACTAAATCAAGGTTCCCACTTTAAATGGTTGGTAAAACCAAACTAACATTTAAATGGTACCAAGAAAATATTATTATGATATTTTTATATATAGTAAATCAAGGAATCCAAGTTAAATGGTTGGTAAAACCAAACTAACATTTAAATGGTTCCAAGAATTTAATATTATAATATATTTATATATAATAAATCAAGGTATCCACTCTAAATGGTTGGTAATACCAAACTAACATTTAAATGCTTCCAAGAATTTAGTGTAACATATAGCAACAATAAATCAAAACTCCCACTTATAAGTAGGGTATAAAAATGCTTAAAGAAATAAATATAACATAAACAATAAATAATGATTAAATAATATAAAACATAGATTCTTACCTTTTAATAACCTTATTATCATACCAAGAGTTTCACCTTATCGTCTCAACTTTAGGAAGTTAGCTATTCATTATTCAAAGTGTAAAACTTTGAATATGAAATTAACATGCTAATTATATTTAAATGAAAAAATAAAGGAAAAATATAGAGAGAAATATTATGAACTCAAAGATTTGTTCATAGAATGAGGGATATCCCAATACATTACAATGCACCCCTATTTATAGCCAAATTTGGGAAAACAACCACAAATAAAATATTATTTTTTACACATAAGTCTTCATTGGTGTTCCAGTAAATTAATATTATATTACACATCACTTTTGAAAATCTTCTTCTCCGAAATTGCTTCTTCACATAAAAAGAAACATGTGGATAATTGAGTTTTCTATGTGTGGTATTTTTTTCAGAATATTTGACCAAAAATTTGAGAGATATGGTCAAAATACTAGAGCATGGTAAAACTGCCACTCATTTGGTAACTTTCTTTGTTGCTTAATTTGATCCCAATTGTGAGAGGATTTTTATCTCATGCTTGTCAACAATATTGTAGATATTATAATCAACTTTCTACAGGTCCAAGAATCATCTTAATCCCATTTGCAACGCCAAGGTTATTCTTGTTTTAACGAACCTGTAAAAAATAGTAAAAACTTATAATTACACACAACTTATATTTTATACAATTTATTATAAAACATGTAATATTTAAACATTTGATAAAACAAAAACTATATATTTATATTATAAAACATTTAATTAATGTACAATGTTTTATCTTTATCACACTCCCCAACCAGCTTATTGCTAGTCCCTAGCAATTTAAGCATTAATAGCAATACAAAACATATTGATTAATTTAAATAGAAATGTAATCAAAACTATCTAAGTGTTAAAATTAAATTTGAAAACTGTCAAAGTTATATCAAGATCATCATAACTATAATTTGTGAAATAATTTGAGATAATCAATTAAAAGCTTATTTCAGGTAGTTAAATGTATACGGCCTTTAGAAATTCCTAGTAAGAGTCTCAACTACAAATCCTCACAGGTTAATAAATGTTTCAAATTTATGGCCATGATTTCTCTCATAGAGTTGGAATACAGATAAATGCTCAAGTAAATGGTTTACAGAATGCAGACAGACAAACGAGCCAAACTAATCAAAAGATGGAAAATCCATTGATTCAAAATCTAGTTGTTCTTATTATATATATATTTTTTTTCCTGATAATTTTTATTATTTTTTTTTCATAACATCATGGAATCAGACTAAGTTTATGCTTCTTGACCACATATTTATTTAATTTGTACAATAATTTTCTCTCTCTCTCTTTTTTTTTATGAGAGATATATGGGTCGTAACATATACTTAAAAATTACATAGATCTTCAATATCTTTTTTTTTTCTTTTTTTTTTCAGGAAATATCAAATTTTTTTTTCAAAATAAGAACTCAAGATCTAAACAATAGATAGTCTCTCTCATGATCAATAAAGGCTCGAAACCTGTTTTCTCAGTCCTCTCCACTCACTCACAAAATATGTGTGAGTTTAAAATTTTAGACACTCTTATAAGGTATATCTTGGGCCATATACTTTAATACCTAATTTTATCACAATGGTTAATCACTCAAAAAGATTTCATAAATCATATTTTTATATTGATCAGAATATTTAAAATAACCTTTTTTCAAATAAAAATTTAAACATTCTTAAATAGATTAATACACGTTCTAATTTAAATCTTTCAAATATGTAAAGTATGACATTTTTGCAAAAATAACTAAGGTACAAACAATAAATATGGTTTTATTTTAAAATAATATTTAATTTTTTTTTAAAAATTTGTTTTTTTTTAAAAAAAAAATTTGTTCTCCCCCCAATCAGAATATGACATTGTCCCTAATGTCAAAATAGCTATTAATAAAGAGTACATAATGAAAGAGATATCACCTGGAATTTTATTGACGATAACAAACTGAAACAAACGCAAACCAATCCACGACGTTTGAATCAATGATCCAACTTCCTTTTCTTACTGCTTGATTGCGATCAATTGATATTTTCTATCATCGGATCAGGCTTATGAACAAAAGCTTCCAAATCATCAATTAATTGGTCGGCTCTCGAAGCACAGATGAGCATCCGTCGTGAATTTTCTGAAATGAAATTCTGTTCCACAGCTTTATCAAGAAATGTCAAAAAACTGTCATAATAGTTATTGATATTCAACAAGCCCACAGGTTTATTATGGATATTAAGTTGTGCCCAAGAAACAGTGTGAAAAATTTCTTCTAATGTACCAAAACCACCCGGTAGTGCGATAAAAGCATCAGAATTTTCAATCATTTTTGTGATTCTTTCATACATAGAAGAAACTTTTAATTCTTCCCCAATCGTAACACCTGTAATATTTCCTTCAGCTAAAGCTGTAGAAATAATACCCAAAACCTGACTACCTCCAAGATGAACAGATGTTGAAACAGATCCCATTAACCCAATATTACCTCCCCCATATACCAAGTGAATTTTCTCTCAGCCAATATCTTTCCAAGATTATTCGCTGCTTCTACAAACACTTCATTTTTTCCAGGACTCGACCCACAAAATACACAAATATTTTTCAATGTTTGTGCAGAGGATCCAGCCATGTTTTTACTTTCTTTTTTTTCTGCGAAAATAGAGAGAAAGATGAGAGATTTTATAGGGGTAATATGTTATCATGACAAAACTATGGGTCACAGCTGTAAACAGAATAAATAGTAAAAACAATAATGACACACATGCATATAAACAGTAGTGTGATTGTGGCTCACAATTTTCCTATGGTTTTACGTCCAGAAACGGCTTCAACGCCTTCTGTGAGTCGAGGATATGCTTCCCATCCAATTTTCTTATAAATTGGCAAACATGGTCTTTTTTAGTCAGATTTCCAAGACTATGACGCTCATCTTGAAATTGTTTCCATAAACGGAGAAGTTCAATATGCACATGTCCACTAGAATGCGTCTCAAGAGTCAATAAGATGTTATCTAAAGACTCCTTACTCAGCCCATTCTTAATGAAACCAATTTTATCTTCTCTGTTATTGGAAACACATCCCAAAGATCTGCATCGTTTGTCACAAGTCCATCTCGCACACTTATGACAAACCCCTAAACTTTTGGCCCTTCGTTTTTTCGCATAAGTGCTTTTTCCTAATCCAGGCAAATACCGAATGAGCAATAATTGTGGAACTTCTCCTCCTAATCGGACCTTAGCTTCTATTACAAGACGAATATCTTCTGGAATTCCTTTTTGCATTAGCAATCTCAATCTTTCACACCTTCCTGCATAAATTTTTCTTAGAACATTTTCAGAAACAGAGGGAAAATATTTACAAAATTTTTGAGAGAATTTCATCCATTTTGAAAAGAAAAGAAATGATTTTTTTAATTTTGTATCAGCAATTGTGGGAAACTGATTTAACCGACTATGAGAGTCACGGAGTACCGTTATCCGCCATTTAACCGGGAAAATAAAAAGATTAAGGAAACCTGAAAAAAAAAAAAATTAAATGCAACATAAAAATTTAAGGATCTGAAAGGGAAATAAACTCTTCTTGAAAGATTTCATTTTCCAAAAATGGTTTAAGCCTTTGTCCATTCACTTTAAAGACATCACCATTTTTAGGATTTTCAATATCCACGGCTCCATAAGGATACACATGCTTTACAACATATGGGCATGTCCATCTTGATCGTAATTTTCCTGGGAATATGTGAAGTCGAGAATTATAAAGCAAAACTTTTTTACCAATCTCAAAAGATTTTCTTAGAATTGTTTTATCATGAAATTTTTTGATTTTTGCTTTATAAATCCTTGAATTCTCATACGCGTCATTTCTGAGTTCATCAAGTTCATTAAGTTGCAATTTACGCAATTTGTTGGCATCATCCATGCTTGAATTTAAAGTTTTGATCGCCCAATAAGCTTTATGTTCCAATTCCACAGGCAAATGACAATGTTTTCCATAAATCAACCTATAGGGAGACATATTCAATGATGTTTTAAAAGCTGTTCGATATGCCCAAAGTGCATCATTAAGTCGCAGAGACCAATCTTTTCTATTTGAGTTAACAGTTTTTTCCAAAATTTGCTTTATCTCCCTATTAGCTAATTCAACTTGTCCATTTGTTTGAGGATGATAAGGAGTAGTTACTTTGTGAGTAATACCATATTTTTTCATTAATGAAGCAAATGGTTTATTAACAAAGTGAGTTCCCCCATCACTTATCATAGCTCGAGGAATTCCGAATCTACTAAAAATATTTTCTTTCAAAAATTTGGTGACGATTTTTTGATCATTTGTTCGACATGGAATTGCCTCTATACATTTGGAAACATAATCAACTGCAACTAAAATATACAAGTATCCAAACGATGGTGTAAAAGGTCCCATAAAATCAATTCCCCAACAGTCAAAGATTTCAATTTCAATGATTTGATTTAAAGGCATCATGTTTCTTTTTGAAATTGCACCCAATTTTTGACAATTTTCACAGATCTTGCAGATTTCGTGGGTATCTTTAAACAAAGTGGGCCAATAAAATCCACACTGCAGGATTTTTGCAGCTGTTTTCTTTGAAGAAAAATGTCCTACGCATGCTTCTGAATGACAAAATTTAATGACACTACTTACCTCATTGTCGGGTATGCGACGTCGAAAAATTTGATCTGGACAGTACTTAAACAGATACGGATCATCCCAATAAAAGTTTTTTACCTCATTCAAAAATTTTCTCTTATCATGGGAACTCCATTGCGGTGGTATTTTTCCTGTCACAAGAAAATTTACTATATTAGCAAACCAAGGTGTAGTAGTAACTGAAAATAAATGTTCATCAGGAAAATTATCGTTAATTGGTGTCATTTCACAAGATGATCCTGTTACTAGTCTCGATAAATGATCGGCTACGACATTCTCGGTTTCTTTTTTATCTTTGATCACAATGTCAAATTCTTGGAGCAACAAAATCCATCGTATCAGTCGTGACTTTGCATCCTGTTTCGTCAACAAATATCTAATAGCAGAATGATCAGTAAACACAATAGTCGTTGATCCAATCAAATAAGAACGAAATTTATCTAATGCAAATATTACAGCAAGTAGTTCTTTTTCAGTTGTGGAGTAATTCATTTGAGCATTGTTTAAAGTTCTACTTGCATAATATATCACTTAAGGCTTACCGTTTCTTCTTTGACCCAGTACTGCACCGACTGCATAATCACTCGCGTCGCACATGATTTCAAATGATAAAGACCAATCAGGAGGTTGCATGATAGGAGATGATGTTAAATGTCGAATGATTTTATCAAAATCATTTTGACATTCTTGAGTCCACTCAAATGCAGTGTCTTTTGTTAAGAGGTTACAAATGGGTTTAGAGATTAAACTAAAGTCCTTTATAAACCTCCTATAAAATCCAGCATGTCCCAAAAATGAGTGAATTTCTTTAATGGTTTTTGAAGGGGGTAAATTGGCAATGACATCAACTTTTGCTTTATCAACTTCAATTCCATGAGATGATACGACATGTCCCAAAACAATTCCAGAAGTAATCATGTAATGACATTTTTCCCAATTTAAAATAAGACCTTTTTCCTCGCATCTTTTTAAAACTTTTTCCAAATTTTAAAGACAATTATCAAATGTATTCCCAAAGACAGTTAAATTATCCATGAAAATTTCCAAAAAATTTTCAACCATGTCGCAAAAAATGCTTAGCATACATCTTTGAAATGTTGCTGGGGCATTGCATAATCCAAATGGCATCCTTCTAAATGCAAATGTTCCAAAAGGACATGTGAATGTAGTTTTAACTTGATCTTCGAGTGCAATGGAAATTTGATAATAACCTGAATATCCATCAAGAAAACAGTAGTATGGATGACCTGCTACTCTTTCTAAAATTTGATCCAAAAATGGTAATGGAAAATGATCTTTTCTAGTGGCGTCATTTAATTTTCTATAATAAATACACATCCGCCAACTAGATGGGACTCGACTTGTTAACAATTGACCTTTTTCATTTTTTATCACTGTGATGCCAGATTTTTTTGGAACTACTTGAGTTGGGCTTACCCACTTACTATCAGAAATAGGGTAGATAATCCAAACATCAAGTAGTTTGAGAACTTCAGTTTTCACAACATCTTTCATGTGTGGATTTAATCTCCTTTGTGGTTGTTGAGATGTTTTTGCATTTTCTTCTAAGTGAATTTTGTGAGTGCAAATTAGTGGATTAATGTCCTTGAGATCTTTTAGTGTCCACCCAATTGCATTTTTATGTCTTTTAAGCATATCAACTAATTTACCTTCTTGATCACTTTCTAGTTTGGAAGAAATTACCACCGGATATGTTTCATCTTCTCCAAGAAATGCATACTTCAATTCTTCTGGCAAGGGTTTTAACTCTAATATTGGTGGTTCGTCTTTGTTCTCATATTTTGCATCAAATTCTTTCTCTGATCCTGGTAACGAGTGATACCTGATAAAATCATCAAGATCAATTTCAATATTTTCTTTAACAGTTTCAATTGAACAAATATCTAATTGATCACGAGTACTCCCTTCTTGAATGTTTTCTTCCACAAGAGTTTCAATAAGATTTTCATCTTCACTTTCATCTCCTTTTTCATGTGGTTGCTTACAAAGATTAAAAACATTGAGCTCCAAGGTCATGTTACCAAATGACAACTTCATTATTCCATTCCTGCAATTTATAAGAGCATTAGAAGTTGCTAAAAATGGACGACCCAGAATTACAGGAATTGCATTACAAGCTTCGATAGGTTGTGTATCTAAAACTATGAAATCGACAGGATATACAAAGTTATCAACTTGGACCAACACGTCTTCTACCATACCTCTTGGCACTTTAACAGATCTATCAGCAAATAAAAGTGTTACCAAAGTTGTGGGGACCCGGACGATAATCATGTTCTTAATAATTGTTGGGATTTAATTATCAGTTCTGATTAACAGGGTCTAAATTTTTTTTTTTCTTTTAAAAATACAAGTGCGGAAGGTAATGACATCTAAATGATATACATATCTGTATAAAACTATATTTCAGTATAAAAGTACAATAATGTACAACAGCCTCTCAATTAATCTAAGGTTAAACTACTAAGTTCAAGTAATAAAACCAAGTCTACAATAAGTCCGGAATCACCACGCTAAACTCGTCTTCTCCTATCATCTTCTCGACCCCGATCTTGCCCCATCTGTTGTCATGCACACATACAAAACAAGACAACAGCCGGATAACTTCGGTGAGAATAAATCCCAGTATAAAACATGGTAAGCATGCATATACATAAACATGTCATGAAATATTCTATCATGAATAACATTTAAACAATGAATTTCATAATCTATGAAATTAAATTAAAATAAGCATGCCAATCAAATCAACTAAACATGCTATTCAAATCAAATCATAAAAACATGCTATCATGACTGAATTCAACTACGCATGCAGTTCTAGTCAAATCATGTCTAGACTCGACTCATCTATAACTCTAGGGATCCCGTTGTGAATAAGACGATCTATCACCTACTCTCCAATCGGGGTGACGGTACGTCTTATTCCCAGACTTCGGCCTAATCTGTATCCACATCTACAATAGGAGAGTGAATCTTCCCCTAAGCTGTGATATCACCGAACGTCTAGAAGTTTGACGGATCTGTCAAGACTCCCTATCTTAAATGCAATCCATATAAATCTATAACCAAAGCAGGAACGTATCAACATATAAGCAAAGCATATTTGTATCAGAATATAACAATAATCTAGTATGTGATTTTGTTGGGAAACTCAAATGGGATCTATTTGAGTTGTGTCTTCCCAAATATCATATGAATTATACCTTTGTCGTCCCTGTCTGACGAAGACGATGACCTGTATTCAACTCTGTCCATATCCAATCTGAAAAGACAATATCGAATACATAGTATTAATGAATAACTCAATTCACAATCTGTTCTGATCAATACTCAACTCAGTACATAATCTGATCAATATCTGAACAATATACAATTCAATTCATGTCATCGCTATCACAATACAATCTGAATCATATCTGAATCTGATTAATCTAAATCAACTGATGTTTCGACGGCATAACAATACAGTCTGAATAACCCCGTCAATTCTGAACATCACAAATATAATACTGGAACCCCTAATCTGAATATCGGTATATTCAAAATCAGTAATACACAATTCTGATATCAAAATCTCAGTCAATATCTTTCAAAAATCATAACAATTACAGAAACAGTCTGTTCTTTAATCTGACTTCAATTCTATAATGTCTACGGTAGCAGAAACGCCATATCTGAATCATATTCAATTCTGACGATATCATAAATTTAAATCATGTCTAAACGTAACAAAACTTACGTCAAGTTGTAGCCTGTGTTGATAGGAATACAGTACCGAAGTCGGATTCAAAATCAGATCAGCGGATCTTTCATAATCCTAAATCTACGATCAAGGGATTGAAAATTCCTCAAAGCTTTCCCTCGTTCCTTCTTTCTGATTCTAATGGAAATTGCTTGTGTATACATGTATATATATATATACCTCTCGTGCATGCAAGGCAAGTGGCGTCGTGTATACTCTGCAATCATCTTAATTATCCACAATAGATTATAATCATTTATAATCTATCCACAATAGATTATAATCATCAATAGATTATAATCATCATCGCCAAATCTTTTCAGATTAATCGTATAATTTCTCGGGCCTTACAAAAGTAGATTTTAACTCGCCTAGATTGAGTTCTTGATAAACTGAATATGGAAGTAAATTAACACTAGCTCCAAGATCAAGCAAGGCTTTTTTAATATTTCGTTCTCCAATAATACATGAAATAGTAGGACAACCAGGGTCTTTGTATTTTGAATGATTGCACTTACTTGTTCGGCTAAAAATGCTTTCTTTTTCACATTCAATTTTCTTTTCACAGTGCACAAGTCTTTCAAAAATTTAGCATATGATGGTACCTGTTTTATTGCATCTAATAAAGGAATATTAACTTTTAATTGTTTAAAAATATCATATATATCAGAATTCAAATTTGATTTTTTTGTATTTTCAATGCATGAGGGAATGGTGGTGACACTGTCTGTTGAACCTCCTCTTCGGAAGTTATGGGTTCCATTTCCTTACCCTTTGAAGTTGATTTATCATCATCTTCACAAGGTTCAAGAATGGATTTTTCCACAACCTTACAACTTCGAAGGGTAATAACAGATTTTACCTGATCCATCAGTTCAGTTCCAGAAGTTCCAGTTTGTGAATGATGATCCTTGGGATTAGGCAGAGGTTGTGAAGGAAATTTACCTTTTTCATGAACATTAAGTGCAGATGCAAATTTAGCAAGAGTATCTTTCAAATCTGTCATGGTTTGAGCAGTTTGAGTATTGATAGACTCTTGCTTTGCAATGAAAGAATTCAATGTATCTTCCAAATTTCTTTTAGGTGGAGGAACATAAGGTACATAATTCTGAAAATTTTGTTGATTTTGAAAATGTGGTTGCGGAAATTGTGCAACATTATCATTCCTCCAACTAAAATATGGATGATTTCGCCAACCTGGATTGTAATTTTGAGAAAATGGTTCAAAATTTGGCCTTTTGAAATTGTTCAAAACATTGGCTTGTTCATGGAGACATTCTTTAAAAGAGGGCAAAGTGGGACAATCTTTTGTAAAATGATCACTTGTATCACAGATGTGACACGCAATTTCTTGAACAGATTTTAATTGACCATTCTTTTTCAATTCAAGTGCCTCAACTTTTCTTGCCAAAGAGGTAAATCTAGCTTGAAGATCATGTTCATCTTTCAGAGTGTACATACCTCCACCAGATGTAGGAGATTGAATCTTGTTTGAGGGTTCGATTGTACCTATAGTGTCCCAATTTTGAGCATTTTCAGCTAATGAATCTAGATACTCAATTGCCTCGTTTGGATCTTTATCTTCAAATGTTCCATTACACATAAATTCAACCATTTGCCTATCTTTAGGTGTTAAGCCTTCATAAAATTGAGAAACAACTCCCCAAATTTCAAAACCATGATGTGGACAAAGATTAAGCAATTCTTTGTATCTATCCCAACACTGATAAAAAGTTTGTCCTTGTTTTTGAGTGAAAGTGATTATTTGCCTTTTGAAAGAATTTGTTCTATGAGATGGAAAAAACTTTTTCAAAAATTGTTGTTGTAATTCATCCCAAGTTCGAATGGATCCCGATCTAAGATTTTGTAGCCAAGTTTTAGCTTTATCTTTTAAAGAAAAAGGAAAAAGCTTAAGTCGAATGGTGTTCATGCTACAATTTAGATCATTATATGTGTTGCACACTTCTTCAAACTCTCGTAAATGCATGTATGGATTTTCAGAATCTAAGCCATGAAAGTTGGGTAAAAGTTGGATAATACCAGGCTTAAAATTGAATGAGATGCACCAGGAGGAAAAACTAGACATGAAGGTGCACTAGTACGTGTAGGATTCATGTGATCTCTAAGTGTTCTTCGTCTATCATGATCATGTTGAGATTGAATTTCATCTTCATTTTCTTGGAAGGGTTCTTCCGCCATGTTTTGTAAAAATAAAGGGTTGTTTCGAATGAGTCGACCACTAAGTGTACGTGACCAAATGCTCATGCAAATGCAAAAGAAAAAGAAAAAAAAACACACAAAAGCAATAAAAATTCAAATAAAGAAAAATAAACTATAAACAATATTAAATAGACTTGAAATTAAATTATACTTCCCCGGCAACGGCGCCAAAAACTTGTTGCGACTTTGATTGTTGCACTCCCAAGAGCAGGTTGTCCACAAGTAATATAATTCGGTGAGTCCGAATATCGTATCCACAGGGAAGCTAAGGTAATTACAAGTCCACTACAATGTCTTTTTGTTTTGTTTTTGTTTTTGTTTCTTTTTAATTTTAATTGTTTGAATATTTAATGGGTAAATTTTAATTGTTCAAATTTTAATTTAAGTAGTTGAGATTAAAGGATCCACTCTTGGTATTTTAATAAAGTTAACATTAACGAACAATATTGAAATCCACTTAATAAAATGGTTCCAATATATTAAATAATCATATTTATATTATGTTATAAATTATTATCTCATAAATATATAATATATACCAAAACTTATAAATGTGGTCAAGTATTTATTGTGCTATATATATATTTGTAAACACTAAATCAAGGTTCCAACTTTAAATGGTTGGTAAAACCAAACTAACATTTAAATGGTACCAAGAAAATATTATTATGATATATTTATATATAGTAAATCAAGGATTCCAAGTTAAATGGTTGGTAAAACCAAACTAACATTTAAATGGTTCCAAGAATTTAATATTATAATATATTTATATATAATAAATCAAGGTATCCACTTTAAATGGTTGGTAATACCAAACTAACATTTAAATGCTTCCAAGAATTTAGTGTAACATATAACAACAATAAATCAAAACTCCCACTTATAAGTAGGGTATAAAAATGCTTAAAGAAATAAATATAACATAAACAATAAATAATGATTAAATAATATAAAACATAGATTCTTACCTTTTAATAACCTTATTATCATGCCAAGAGTTTCACCTTATCATCTCAACTTTAGGAAGTTAGCTATTCATTATTCAAAGTGTAAAACTTTGAATATGAAATTAACATGCTAATTATATTTAAATGAAGAAATAAAGGAAAAATATAGAGAGAAATATTATGAATTCAAAGGTTTGTTCATAGAATGAGGGATATCCCAATACATTACATTACACTTATTATTCAAAGGTTTGTTCAAATTTGGGGAGACAACCACAAATAAAATATTATTTTTTACACATAAGTCTTCATTGGTGTTCCAATAAATTAATATTATATTACACATCACTTTTGAAAATCTTCTTCTCCGAATTTTCTTCTTCACATAAAAAGAAACATGTGGATAATTGAGTTGTCTAGTTGTGGTATTTTTTTCAGAATATTTGACCAAGTAATATGAGAGATATGGTCAAAATACTAGAGCATGGTAAAACTGCCACTCCTTTGGTAACTTTCTTTGTTGCTTAATTTGATCCCAATTGTGAGAGGATTTTTATCTCATTCTTGTCAACAATATTGTAGATATTATAATCAACTTTCTACAGGTCCAAGAATCATCTTAATCCCATTTGCAACGCCAAGGTTATTCTTGTTTTATCGAACCTGTAAAAAATAGTAAAAACTTATAAATACACACAACTTATATTTTATACAATTTATTATAAAATATTTAATATTTAAACATTTAATAAAACAAAAACTATATATTTATATTATAAAACATTTAATTAATGTACAATTTTTTATCTTTATCAATTTGCTCAAAAGCTCGGAGATGAAATAAAAAGAGATCTACGCCATATGGAAGCACATCAATCAAAGAGCCGTCACTAGAGGAGAAAACCCCCAGCTCAAGGACTCAATCTTTTAGCTCAAAGAATCTCATCTCTCCTTGTCCTAAAATAATCAAAATGGATCTAAGGGAAGAGCAAGGAGACTTAGACAAATTAATGGTGCAAGAATTGTCCCTCTAGAAAACCAAGGTGACTCTTGATGCATGGATGAAACTTTATAAATAGGGCATGCAATGCTGAAGGAAATGATACCAAAAAGCCTCAAGAAAATTCGGCCCTCACCCTCACCCGTCGCTAGGAAAGGGAGAAAAAGGAAAGCTCGTGCCTTCATTTTCGTGCTTGAAATTATTGTCAACACTGTGGGGAGGCCCTGTCCAAATTTCGGTCACCATCTGGTCCGAATTTGACAATCTTCGTACGTCCAAAATTAACCAAGTTTAGAACCGCATCTTCGATTTTCGGTAAGTGGGTTTTTGTTACGTGTTTTCATGTTATTTAAAATTTGCATAAATATAAAATGACATGCTTGTACTGTAACGCCCCAGATTTGACGACTGTCCTCACTGTATCAAGACGTGTCTTTCCAGCGTGCTTATGTCCTCACTCACACGCACCCTGGGAAACTTCCCAGGAGGTCACCAATCCCAAAATTGCCCCAAGTCAAGCACGCTTAACTTTGGAGTTCTTATGTGATGAGCTACCGAAAAGAAGATGCACATTCGTGATATGAGTAGTACCAATCAAATCTTTTGAGCCCTCTTCAACTGTTCAGTCCATTACATTGCACAGTCTCAGAATCCCTCTCATTCCCGTGTGGGTCGGTTCATTCATGTTCCCTTCACCTAGAAGCCTGCCAGGAGCCGCTCATTGTCCGTGCAACTGATGGCAACGGCGATCACCCCCCGCCCTCTTCGGCCCCGGGCCTCACATGCCCACCAGCTTCCGCTTGGTTCGTCCCCGAACCACACCGTACTAAGAGAGGTCGGCTCTGATACCACTTGTAACGCCCCAGATTTGACGACTGTCCTCACTGTATCAAGACGTGTCTTTCCAGCGTGCTTATGTCCTCACTCACACGCACCCTGGGAAACTTCCCAGGAGGTCACCCATCCCAAAATTGCCCCAAGTCAAGCACGCTTAACTTTGGAGTTCTTATGTGATGAGCTACCGAAAAGAAGATGCACCTTCGTGATATGAGTAGTACCAATCAAATCTTTTGAGCCTTCTTCAACTGTTCAGTCCATTACATTGCACAGTCTCAGAATCCCTCTCATTCCCGTGTGGGTCGGTTCATTCATGTTCCCTTCACCTAGAAGCCTGCCAGGAGCCGCTCATTGTCCGTGCAACTGATGGCACCGGCGATCACCCCCCGCCCTCTTCGGCCCCGGGCCTCACATGTACGTGAGTCATTATTTTCAAAAATCGGTGTTTATATAATTTAAAATCTTGATGAATGAATGTTATGTTCTTTCTGATTTCGATATTCTTTGATTCCGCTGAATTCATTTCAAAATTCTGATAAGTTTTGTCCGATGAATCTGAATTCTGTGATACACTGTTACAATTCAAATTTGATGTGGGACAATAATTGTAATTCTATCTGGCCCCCATCAGTGGGTATAAAACCGCGTTCTGGCCCCCATCAGTGGGTATAAAACTGTGTTCTGTCTGGCCTCCATCAGTGGGTATAAAACATTGTTCTGGCCTCACCCCTTAGAGAAATAACATATTGGGGACAATTTGACCATGGAAAATGAGAAGATTAACAGTGTTGTGTTTGTTCTGATTTGCTCTGAATAGTCTGATAATCTTTGTCTCATATTTGATTTGGTTCTGTTATGATAAATCAAAAGTAATAAGGTTTTAAAATTTGTTAAAGAGATGCTTTAAAAATTAAGTTCTATATGTATCTTTGGAAATCGATCGACTCCCACTTGCTGAGTGTTTCCCAAAACACTCATCCCTTATAAATTTCAGATAAAATGAAGAGCAAATGAAAGAGGAGGAACAAGAAGCTTTATGGGGATGGTGATTGAATGAAGAGAATGAGAATCAAGAATTTACATTCTTTTTGTAATTCACTTCCGCGTTTCTGAGGTAATTTTTACTCCGTTGTCATTTTAATGACAATATTTTGTTTTATGAAAAAGACTGATTTTTGACCGTTTGCTATGAGGCTTAATTGTTTTCAGGAAATTGTTAAACAATGCTGGATGTTACCGACACCTCGGTTTCAAGGACTGACAATAGTTTTGGCTAGCTTTGGCTAATCATCAAGGCGAGGTTTTGAAACATGTAAGCTACATGTTTTATCTATCAAATTTTCTTATTCTATTGTTCTTTCTTCGTTTCCTTATGTCGTAAGATTTTTGTCGAAATCTTTTATTCTTGTGTTTATGAATTTTGCGATTCCCGAACATCCCTGAGTTCTTATTTGTTGTTTCTCATTGCACAAATTTCTACGTCTTCTCGTGCAATTAGTCAAAAAAATAGAGGAGGTTTTCAATCGAACAAAAGAAAAGGAGGTCGAATTCCCAAGAAAAAGACAAAAATTTGAAATTTTATTCTATTAACTATAATTGAAAATTTGTTGCTGTCTCTTTGTGAGTCTTATTCAAGAGTCTATCCACACACAAAAAAATTCGAACTTCTTGTTCTACGCAGTCCGAGTAAGTTGATTTCCAGGTTTTGTGAAGTTTGAACTTGCGAATTTGATGCACATAAGTTATAAAGCCTGAAGTGTACCGTACGAGGGAACTATCATAATTGAGTGAAATACTGGACTGCGAGCGTTTCTTTCTTGGATTGACATGTGAGGTATTTGTATTGAGCACAACCAAAAAGAGATAGGAAAAAAAAAAGTTTTAGTTACTTTTTTTGGGTTGACTAGTGAGAATTTGTGGTGAGAAAACATTATTTTTTATTATTCTCTACTAATATTTCTTGCAGATACACATGTCTAACGAGACAAAAATTCAAACAATGTTCGGAGATTTGGATATGATGTTGGAGAAGGAGTTTAAGTATTTACATGAGAAGTTGCGACCTATGATAGGCAGGTGAATGAGGATAGCAGAGATCAGAGAGCCAAAGGGAATAAGAATTAATGTGTTGATTGTGATGATGATAGGCAGTGTGACAAGATTAATATATATAGAAGCCGAGAAGATGATAGTTTTTGTTGTGCTAAGATGAACGTTCCATCTTTCTACGGGGGAGCCAATCCAAAGGCGTATCTTGAGTGATGGTAGAAAGTGGAGAATCTGTTTGAGAGTCAAAATAATTCTGAAACTAAAACATGTTTGTAGCGAGTTTACCGATTACGCTGCTATTGGTGGAATAATTTAGTATTGGGTAGGAGTCGACGTGAAGAGGATCCTATGGTAACGTGGATGATATTAAAAGGGTGATGAGGAAACGACTTGTTCCTAATCACTACGATAGGGTAGTCGGCAAGAGAGATGACGTGGCTTGTATGAGGCTTCTTTGGCTTCCACCTAGCGGTCCAACATGGAGGAGAACATAATGGATATTCCAATAATAGAATCGAAACCTTCAGCTACCAAGTATGAATATCAAGGTACATCTAACAATTCAATTTCTCGTATTTGTGATATTTTATATTGTTGGTGTCAAGGGTGGGACATGACATTAGTCAATGTCCAAGTGAGGATGTGAAGGTGATGGGTTCACAAGTGGAGCTTGAACACGAAGTCATAGATGATTGTGAATCAAAATTTGAGGTTGAGGTTGTAGTTGAACCAGAATCTGAGTTTGTGGTTGAGAAAGTCGATGATGATAGTATTCCACTAGATGATGAGTCAAATGATGTTGAATGGTATAAAGCTGAAACTGAATCATTAGACGGAGAAGAAGTTTCTAATGTGTATGTGAAGGATTAGGAGAATAGGTAAAATAAAACATTGGTTTATAAATGTGTTGAGGAGACATGGATGTCTCTTGTTAGATTGAATCCAAAGGTATTTCTTGATGGTCAATTGAAATCTCTTCAAATGGGTGAAAATAAATGTGAAATGGCCGAAAGAAAAAAAATGAACAAAATAGTGAGATGGCCATGGAAAGAAAAATGATGAAAAAGATTAGATGAAAGAAAAAGAAAAAGTGGCCAAAGAAGAGGAAAAAACATTAATTTGATGACCTCAAAAAGTGAGAATGAGAGAGAATTGTTTTTTTATAAACCCCTCAACTACCTTTCTACAAAGAGGTTTACTCACATTGTGAAGATATCGCTGTTTCAATTCCTAGATTTTTTTAATCTATTTTTTGTAGGATTCAAGAGATGTCCTGATGAGAAGGCAAGCAAGAATTGACGGTGGGATAATGTCAAGGGTTGATCCATGTGAATTCTGAAGCGATCGATATGAGGTAAGGTTAGTTGCCAACACAACAACTACGAGGTATGATTTTCTTCCTTACCTTAATTCTATGTGGTTTTGTTTTCAAAAGTTTGGAGAACATGTTGCGAATGTGGTAGTTAAGAGGCCGAATTTAAGCTTGACTTTTGTCTCTAATTCTTATGGATCCGAGGGTATGAGAAATTGCATGTACGTATTGTGATTTTTGATTTCTCACGAGTTGCTAAATTGGTGGGATATAGTGGCTACAATGGTTTGTATGCATTAGACTTGTTTTAGTGATGTGTTAAGAAACTGCATAGATAGTACATATAGCATATTCTATTGGCATACTTTATATTTGTTTGGTGATAATTATAGAGAATTCATGGTTTAATATGAGGATTTCAATGCTCATGATGAATATTTGTTTAAAAAGAATAAATTTTGCAATCTATATTCATTTCATAAGTAACATGATAGTGAGTCACATTGTTGTGGGGTGATAACTGATGTAATACATGATTTTCTATGTTGGTTACATATTAAGAAAAATTTTGAGTGGCTTGGTGAAACATGCATTGCATAAAGGAAAATGACGTTTAGTCTAGATTCTTATGTAGTACTTGGACTAATTATTATTCCTAGTGAGCTACGGTTGCATATTTATGTGGATTTTGTTGTTGTGTTAACCAAGTCTAAGTAGGGGAGGAACTTGATTTTCATGATGCTTAATGAGATTTTATTATATTCATTTGGTGTATGGTGAAGGCAACCATGGACTTAGGGTTTCAAGCGATGATAGAACACGTGGGGGATAACACCTACAAACTATAGTTGAGAGGTAAAGATATTGATAATATAATCATTTTTATTACTAACTTGCTCTTTTTTTTTGTGTGTAGTTAGCGAATATTTGAGGACAAGTATTTTTGAAGAAGGGGAGTATGATATGAATCTGATTGGGCATGACGTGCTAAATTTTTGGAGGAGATTCAAACAACTGTGTTGTCTCGATCGTACAAGCTTGGTGATTATTAAAGGTGAAGAATCAAGCACATTCGAACAATCGAAGAATTTCAATGAAGTGCAAAATGACCCCAGAAGGTAGTCAGAAAGAACCCCAGTGGCCAGAAACACTCGCCTCAACGCGCTTGCCTGAGGACTACCCTAGTGGAGAATTTTACCCGCCCCAGTGCCCAGGGCTGACAGCGCGCCCCAACGGATAAAATTACCCGCCCTAGCACGCCTCTATGCGTGAACAGTGAACTTCAACGGCCAAAAATCCACGCCCCAGTGCACCGCAGTGCAGAATTTAACATGAAAACCCTAACTTACTATTTTTGTGTATTTTATATTTAAAAAGTAGTATAATAATATAGGTCAATATTGAATGAATTTGTGAGGTTTTCTCTAAAAAAAAGATTCAGCTTTGTGCACGCTTTTGTGTGTTTTATCAAGTCAAACTTATCAAAGTTTAATACTTTATGGCATTTGTCAATTGTTCTTCAATCAGATTGTCGAATACGAGTTCTTTGAAAGTTCTCTTGAGATATTTTGTTTTATATGTGATATTTGTTACTAAACCGCGTGATTTAGGTAAGGATACACATTACTTGTTTTCAAAGATTAAAGATAAGTGGTTAAAGAAATCATGTTTTTCATAGAATCCATGGCGCGATGGGTCCAGTTCGTGTTTTCTTTTCTTGGGTGACCAAATTCCCATCAATTAGGTTCTATGTGTTCATTTACCGTAGTAAATTTAACACTCTGAATATAATTTTTTTGCACATATTTTGTAAGGTCTAGGAAAATTCAAACTACATTGCCCGACTGCATGTAATCTCGGGTTTTATTTAAAAATATGTGTTTAATGATTTTTATGCATTTCATGCTTGATTATTGCATGGTTAGGGTTTATTTCATTATTTTTTTTAAGTTTCACGCATTAGGGTGTTTGGATGCATTTCGCGCTAGAACAAGTCACGGAGACCGGGGGATAATCAGGAAAATATTTTATTGAATAATTATTTTTAATTATTTAATATTAGGTTTATTTAGGGGAGAATTTTGGAAATGGGCATTGGTTGAGTATTTTAACTCGCTGGGCCGTAATTTAAGCTGATACACAAATTTAATCGATTCCGAGGACTTTTTGAGGGCTCGGACAATATTTTCAAAAACGTACCTAAACAATATATTTTTCAGGAGTGTTTTTGTGCTTGAAAAGTTTATTCTAGAGCCTAATGGGCCAAAAACCATTTTTACTCCCTTAATTTTTATTTTTGGCCCATTAGCGCATAATTATATTAGCCTAAACCCTACTTTGTGAAGCCCTAAACCTACCCTTCAGCAGCAACCATCCCTCCCCTTCATCAGGATCAAATTTCATAAAACAAAAGAAGCAACAGCCATCAGTTTTCTTTTTTGCTTTCAAGAAAAACTCCTCCCTGCCTCTCCGGTGCGCGTTCCACGCAAGAATCATCAAGCTTTTGAGCACAAAAACGCCAATGCACGTTTTATACCACTATTTTTCTCATCATTAATGCTATGTATACTGATATATATGTAACTGAATGAGGAAACCTTCGATCTAGCATGTATAAATGTTTTTGGATTCAATTGTCATGATTTACGCATGTATTCTTTACATATCTCACGTTTTTGTTACCATGGTGCAAGGGGCTACCCTGTGAGGTCCTAGGAGGTTTTTCACATCGAGGATTATGGTGGTAAGGGGCTGGAGTAGGGTGAGGCTCGAGTTTTAGCATAGGCCAATCGAGTTCCTTGGGTTTGCGGCTTGGTTGTGAGTAGATCGGTTGCTGGGGCCGAGACGGTAGTGCAAGGGCAGTTCCAAGCCATGGACCAGACCCTGGTGGGTCTGAGACATGGCCTAGAAGGGCTCAAACACTACTGGATCTAACCTTGAAGCCAATCGATCGAGTTGAGAGAAGGTTGTCTCGGTTGGGGCTTGTTTTGTGTCATTCGAGGAACGAGCATGCAACAGCGTGCATGGGGCTAGGGTTCATGGTTAGATTGGTCTAGGATGGGTCCAGTGGTGAGCTAGGTGTAGTGGTTAGAGGCTGGGTCGAGTTGGGTAAGAGTAGGGTAGAGGCTAGCTCGGATATGTGTGGTTGTGTTTCTGTCGCAGGGTTAGCACCGCTGTGCTGCCCTTTCAGCGCCGTGGCATGTTAGGTTAGGTCATACGAAGCTTGATTAGAAACCTTTGAATTATGATTTAAACGTGGTAATTTTCGGGTAGAGTTTGCATTCCTGGTAGCGCCTTAAACACGGTTGGCCATATTTTAAATGTTTGTGCTATCACGTATATGATCTTTTATGAAACTATGAAAAATACATTACATGCTTGATTTTAAAGAAAAGTTTATGTATATACATGTTTTATTAAGTGATGAATATGATGAGACATTTTTGAAGGAATGGGTTGGTTGTGACTAATACGAATACGTTAATACGATGATATGTAAGGTCAAGACTCAGTGGATGAGTAATATTGTCACTTATGTCCCCGCCGCGGGGAACTGCTATAATATCCCAATCTTTTAGCATTTTATTGTTTATGATATTATTTTTGGTTGGGTGTTTAGGAAATATGGTTATTAGATATTCATGGCTTATTATGGTAATGGATATTTCATATGGTTTGATGGTTGAGATTATGTGTGATGGTTATGTTTATTGGAATGGTTAAAATATGGTCATTTTTTATGGTTATTGTTTTGGTATTATGTTCATAGTTGGTGATGATTAAGGAAATGAATAGGTAGGATAGAAAGTTGATTTTGAGTCAAATAGGAAATGGAAGTGCAGAAACGGTATGAAAAATGTGGCAGTAGTTGTGGTTTTTAGTATAATATTTTTTATATTGATCCAATTAATATGAGTCCACTTCCATTAGAAAGATAAGATATAAGGCTATAACTTTCATGTTTTGAGTTTTGTTTAAATCATTAGGGAAGACGAACCAAAAGTGGCCCGAAGTGTGTCGTGTGTATCGTTGTTCCTGCACTGACACATGTTGGAAGAATGAGCATAACTCATTACTCAGACCTTCAAATGACATGAGGTTAATTGGAGATGCAAAAAAACACATAGAGCTACAACTTTCATGTTGATCACTTTTGCAAATTCGGAAGTTAAAAATGAGTTTTTCGGCAGAATGTGGCGCGCATATGCGCCAGAACTCGCGCATATGCGCCGGGTGGGCAGAACGGGCCGCGCATATGCGTCCGGAAAGTCACGCATATGCGCCTGGCAGCCTGTATAAAAATAAAAAACAAAACACATTTTTTTATGGATTGGAAGTCTTTTATACCCATTTCTAGATACTTATCCACACTTCTCTCCTTTTCCCTTCCTCTCCATCGGTTATAAGCTTCTTTCCCTCAAATTTTATCTCCAACATTTCTTTACTTCAAGTCAAGGATTTAAGTAAATTTTTTAGCTTCATTCACTAAGTTTCCAAGTTTCAAGGTAAGACTTCTATTTTTTGGGAGTTGGAATGGTTTGAAATGTTAAGGGTTAAGTTGGGTTCTTTGATTCATTGGATTATTGGTGATGAGTTATGGTTATTATTGTGATTATTGTTTTAGGATTCATTTAAAATCATCATAGCCATCATAGTGCTTGTGGGTTGTAAGTAGAAGTTTTCCTTTCAAATGCTCACATGATATATATGTATATAACCATGTTTATTGATGTCTAGCTCCTTCCATTGTTATGTTATTGATGTATGTATTGTTATTTGTTTATTAAACCAAGAATACCATTGAATTCATTGATAAAGAGCTAGTATTCTATTGTTGCCTACCAAGTATTTGTTAAATTGGCCTCAATGAAATTTCCCATGATCAAAGCCAAGGAAATGATAGTTAATTCATGCATGTCATTGGCCAATCACATGATTATGAGTATCTCTCACAGTTTTGATATATTTATATATCAAAGAGATACTATCCACAGGTCACAGGTCACAGAACAATCATCTTCTTTCTTATAATTCATGCCATGAACTACTATCTATATTGCTTTGTTATCTATTGTTCATTGAAGATGGTATTATTAATTGTTCATTGCCATTGTTTTAGCCTTGTTTCAAGCCAAGCCATGTATATGTATTTGTTATGTATAGCTTTCTACTTACTGAGTTTTATCTCATTCCAGTTAATGTCATGTGATGCAGGTGACAAGAAGGAATGAAACGGATTGTCCGAGGCAGGAGAAGTCATATGGCATGATAAGGGGAAAACCTTTGAATTGTATCACTTATTTTGGGGTGATGAACATTGATAGTAATTGGTATCATGTATTTTGTAGAAAATGCATCACATTTTGGTGGTGACTTTTGGTTATATGGTGATGATATTTTGTGAATTGTTATGTGAAAAGTTTGAAAATCTTTTTATGTAAATAGCATTTAGTTTTTCCCCTTTACAATGAAAGGCTTCCGCATATGTTATCTCTTTAAATATAAATGTCATGGGAGTGGGGTGTTTCAACTGCGGTTACACGTAGATGGATCTATCGCCTAATACGATGATACGAAAGTCACAACTAATGAACGGAATTTAAATTAAGAAAAACGAACACGTTTTCTTCTTTGACATGTCATGTTTATGCATACGATTTTGTAACTTCATGAAACATATATTTATTATAGTACTTTTCACTATTGTTTTTTTATGTATATGTATTTGCAATAACGTTACAGGTGTGTTGAGTCTTTAGACTCATCAGGTGTTAATGATGCAGGTAAGTTTGTTGATCAGGTGATTGGAGGTGCCGAAGACCGAGTAGGCAGGGCTGGATGTGCGCAAGCTAACCCGAGGACCTTAATTCTTCCGCACATCATGTTTTGGGATAGGAGTTATGTGGATATTTACATACTATGTCTTTTTACTATGTTGATGGTTACAAGGAGTTTCATGTTTCATATTTGATCTATTTGTAAAACGTAAGCTTCCGGATGACGATTTGTCATGAATTTTAAACTGTAGTTTTTTATCGGTTAGTTGATTACTTTTAATTTTAAAATGTTAATTTTTAGTAGTATAGCATGCATGCATTTAAATTATGTTTCGGGTAATTGAGTAAAAAAATAAATTATTTGACGTTACAGTTTGTATCAGAACAAGGTTCCTGTATTGGGCGTGCCACCGCTAGCTTCTGCAGCTCCGTCTTCCAGCCTGAAGTCTATAAGTTTAAATGTCTTAATGCTATCACATGCATGTTTACATGATACGTGTTTTACAGAGATTTTCAGTATCTGTTTAGCTGCTTTCATGATGATAGTGAAAGGGGATCAATTAAGGTGCCGGTTGAGCAACAGAAGTTTCGAAAATTTAATTTTTAGCAAGAAAACCGAACACATCAACTATAGTGTGTAGCAAATACAAAACATAATATGACATTCATAGGGTGTTTAGAAAAATATACCTATCAATCTTAAAAGATTGATGTAATGGCTCCAACTTAGTTGATAAACAACTAAGCTCTTCAAGGATGACAATCTACAAGCTTCACCTTTCTTTTAAACTCCTTTATTCAAATTAGGTCCACAACTAACAAGGTAGATCCACTCTAATTTTGCACTCCTTACGCTTATAAAATCCTTTATAAGCCGTTCAACACATTGAACTATTTTACTTCTCAACGGGATCTAGAAAGCTAGTACTTGTGTGGCCCTCAATGGTTCATTGATACAACTAGCCGTGGGTTCACATCTCCATGTGATTCGGACTAAACATGTCCTTATTCGAGCATACCCCAATTGCTTCATTCTTAATTATCAACTCCTTGATAACACAATAAAATCAGAACTTAAGTCTAATAGTACCCAACCAATCATATTAAACGCCTAGCAGCATCGCTTACATGATTCCCTAGGTATCAAATGATAGTGACTGCAAGAACCATTCAATTATGGTTAGCGTACAGTACGGTCCCTTCAACTCATATATCTCGACCGATTCAAAAACAATTGGTATATCGAGAGTTGTCAATGAATCGATACTATGTGTCATGTAGTAGTTGCATCGATGGTGTAATCTATGAAACCCCTTTCATCATTACCACCATACTCTGATCAAAGATTTCATACTACATACACATAGGATATCCATAACATAAAGTAAGCGGTGAATCCCCGACTACAATGCATCGACTCCTATATGTTTCGAAAAAACACCCAACCTTGTCACCTGATGACCCCTTGAGAGTCGGTAAACAAGTCAAAGTGTAATGCTAGCACATGAAGTCTCAATGTTGTCCCTGGGTCATAATGACTAATGGTGTACAACCATAAACTAGGACGTTTCCACTCGATAAGTGAGAACCACTTGGATAGTCCTTTATGGAGGGTTGTTCAGTGCACTCTACCAGGAGCACCTATCTGCATGCTCGGACATCACAATGTCCCCTACCAATGAAACATGGTACTCACATCACAGATACTAGTCTCAAACTCGAGCGGCCTATATCCTTCTTAGCGGCGGCTGAATCGACTAGGAACTGTTTAGAATAGACAGTATTCCAAATATGAGTTTCATGGTACTCATCATATGAGCATCTCATATTCTCTCTACTATTTTTATATTCAAGGACTTTATTTATGCAACTAGCATGGGTATACAGATAAAGATGTGCCAAAAAAATACTTTCAAATATTATTAAAATAAAGATTGTTTATACATAGAGTTTCATTGTCAACACTCGGCCAACACTTGGCTCGACGGGCACCTACTCTAACAATCTCCCACTTACACTAGAGCCAACTACCCATATGCTTCAAACCCATCGATTCGCGATGCTTCTCGAATAATGGTCCAGGTAAAGGCTTAGTTAGCGGATCAACAACATTATCCGCGGAGCCGACTTTGTCAATCGAGACTTCTCCTCTTTCACCAATCTCTTGGAGGATGTGGTACTTTATCAATATATGTTTGGACTTCTGATGAGACCTTGACTCCTTTGCTTGAGCTATAGCTCCCGTGTTGTCACACAACATCGTGACATGAGCAACTCCATTAGGAATGACGTCCAACTCTTGGACGAAATTCCTTATCCAAACAGCCTCCTTTGCTGCATCTGATGCAGCAATGTATTCAGCCATAGTGGTGGAATCCGTAGTACTGTCTTGCTTGGAACTCTTCCAAGAGACAGCAACACCATTGAGCATGAATACGAATCCAGAGGTTGACTTCGAGTCATCGATATCGCTTTGGAAGCTAGAGTCGGTATAGCCTTCCAATTTTAGTTCTCCACCCCCATAGATCAAGAACAATTTATTGGCCCTTCTCAAATACTTGAGGATGTCTTTCATAGCTTTCAAATGTGGAAGACCAGGGTTCGATTGATATCTAATCACTACAATTAGTGCGAAAGCCAGGTCAAGACGTGTAGATATCATCCCATAGATGATGCTACCAATTGCAGATGCATACAAAATGCGTGTCATCGCCTCTATCTCTGCATCAGTCTTGGGAGACATAGACTTGGATAGGGACACGCCATGACACATTGGTAGATGTCCTCTCTTGGACTCATCAATCGAGAACCTCTTCACGATGGTATCAATGTATGTGGACTGGGTGATACCAAGAAATCTTCTTGATCTATCTCTATAGATCTATATTCTCAATACAAAAGATGCTTCACCCAAGTCCTGCATCGAGAACTTACTCGCTAACTATATCTTAGTTGATTGCAACATTCCTACATCATTCCCAATGAGTAGAATGTCATCAACATAAAGCACCAGGAATGTCACAGCACTTCCACTGACCTTCTTATACAAACAGGGTTACGCAAGATTCTTAGTAAAACCAAACTCTTTGATTGTACTGTCGAATCTAAGGTTCCAACTCCTAGATGCCTGCTTTAGACCATAAATAGATCTTTGAAGTTTGCATACCATATGCTCACTTCCGATAGATGTAAACCCTTCAGGTTTGAGACATGCAAATCTCTTCCTTAATATCCCCATTAAGAAAGACTATCTTGACATCCATCTGCCATATCTCATAGTCATACCATGCAGCAAAGGCTAGCAATATCCTTATAGACTTGAACATTGCAATTGGAGAAAAGGTTTCCTCAAAGTCAACTCCTTGTCTTTGAGTATATTCTTTTGCCACGAATCGCGCCTTGAAGGTCAATACCTTCCCATCCACCCCAAGTTTCCTCTTGTAAATCCATTTACACCCTATGGGAACAATTCCATCAAGTGGATCCATGAGATTCCACAGTTGGTTCCAACGCATGGAATTCATCTCAGATTCCATTGCTTCAAGCCACTTGGATAAATCGGCATCAGATAACGCTTCCTTGAAGGTCCTTGGATCACATCCATGGTTAGGCTCATCATGTCCTTCTTCAAGAAGCAGACCATACCTCATAGGTGGTCTCGAGACTCTCTCGGATCTTCTAGGAGCTTGTATCTCTTCTCTTGGCTCTTCGGGTGTGGATTCTATAATTGTGGGTGTCTCTCGAACCTCTTCGAGTTCTATCATCTTCCCTTTTATATCCAATAGAAATTCCTTTTCCAAAAAGGTTGCATTCCTAGAAACAAACACCTTTTTTTCTTGGGGATGATAGAAGTAGTATCCAACCGAATTCTTTGGATATCCCACAAAGTAACATAAAATGGATCGACTATCCAATTTATCTCCCACTACCTGCTTCACATAAGCATGGCACAACCATATTCTAAGATAAGAATATTTGGGTGGCTTACCCATCCATATCTCATCTGGTGTCTTATCAAATACCTATGAATGAGCATTGTTCAACACCAGTGCCGCTGTCTCAAGCGCATATCCCCAAAAGGATGGCAGTAACTCCGTGAACCCCATCATAGACCGAACCTTGTCCATCAAAGTCCGGTTACGACGCTCTAAAACACCATTCAACTTGTGGTGTAACAGGCGGAGTCCACTGCGAGAGAATCCCATTCTACCTAAGATACTCTTGGAACTCGGCACCCAAGTACTCACCACCTCGATCCGATCGAAGTGTCTTGATGCTTCGTCCCAACTATTTCTCTACTTCACTTCTGAATTCTTTGAACCTTTCAAAGGCTTCAAACTTGTATTTCATCAAATACACATACCCATACCTCGAAAAGTCATCGGTAAATCTGATGAAGTAGGCATGTTCATGCTTAGTGGTGATGCTAAGCGGACCGCACACATTGGTATTGATCAAATCCAATAACCCTTTAGCTCGCTCCACATGGCCCTTTAAAAGGAATTTTGGTCATCTTTCATTTCAGACAGGATTCACAAGTAAGTGAGAGCATTAATATCAGAAATATCAAACATGCCCACTCCCACTAGCTTGTTCATCCTTCTTAAGGAAATATGTCCTAATCGAGCATGCCACAATTGTGCCGAATTTAAAGTATCTTGTTTTTGCTTGTTTGTTGTTGTTATAGCTTGGACGTTGTTTAGTTGAATATCTTTCAATTATAAGTTATAGAGATCGTTTTCAAGTTCTCCAGTATCAATTAAACATTCATTCTTGTAAATGTTGCAAACACCTTTTCTAAATAAACAAGAATTTCCATCTTTATCTAGCATAGAAATGGAAACAATGTTTTTCACCAAATATGGTACAAACAAAACATCTCTTAAAATTAACTTAAAATCATTGCTCAACAGCAAGTAAACATCTTCTTTGGCATTGGCAGCAACTCTTGCTCCATTGCCCATCCTCAAGAAGGTCTCACCTTCCCTAAGCCTTCTACTTCTTCCCATCACCTGTAACTTATTACAGAGATGTGAGTTAGAACCGGTATCCAATACCCAAGAAGTAGAGTTAATTGAAATGTTTACTTCAATATAGAAAGTACCGTTTCCAGAACTCTTCTGGACAAGATATTCTCTACAGTTACGCCTCCAACGTCCAGGATTTTTGCAGTGATGACAAATATCAACAGTCTTGTCAGTCTTTATTGGTGTGGCTTCCACAACGGGATTCGGAGCTTGCCTCTTCAAGGGCACGTTCTTCTTGGGACGTTGGAAAGAACGCTTCTTTCCCTTCCCACGTGGACCAGTCTTCGTACCAGATGAAGAGCCCACATAAAGAACCGACTTCTCATCTTTCATAGAAGCCTGCATATAACACTTGGCTTTTAAGTCTTGGTCACACAATTCCTTGTAAGTCTGCAATTCCTCAAGAGTGCAGTCAGTCAAAGCCTCAACAAGGGGCGACTTAGTAAGTGTATACGCTATCCTTTCCGAATTCAAGACGATTTTTAGATTTCTTAGCCAATTGAGGTAATTAGGTCCGATTAATACGAGTTTGTCGAGTATTACAGATAGCGGATTGCGAATCGAAGACATTGTCAAAAAGTATTGAAAAGTAAAACTGATAAATGTTAATGACTATTTTAAATATTTAGTAAGATTTGAAGTATGGACTTTTACTTCATAAATTTTTTCTCCCACTGTTTTGACATCTTTCACTACCCTCTAGTGAAAACGGGAAACTCATTTCCTCAGTAGGTACGCAATGTCCAATTATCGAATTATGATCACGAATAATATCAGGCAATCACAATTCCTAATAGGTAGTTTCCAATTGCATCTCCATGCAACCTCTACGTAAACTTTTGTCTCACGTTTGATTAAGACCAAATAATATGACATTGTTCATCTTTACGTGTCAAGCCTTACCCATCGATGTTGAACCTTAATGGACAGGTCGCATGAGTTCCCTCAATAATATTAGTTTAAATCATGGGAGTTCCACGTCGTTCACATCACCATTTCAATGGATGTCACAGCTTTCCGGTACCCAGGGCCCCCAAATAATATGAGCCGAGCCCCGAGCACGGGTAGCGTTCATCATGCACCCATTGTCGATGGAAGCCATGGAAATTATAAACAACTTTATAATTCCCCTTTTCGGGCTTGATATTAATTTTGAATCTTATTCAAAATGAGGGTTTTTAATTTTGAAAGGTCTCATCATTAATTTTATTTAAAAAGCTAGCCATTTTTGATCGTATGTTTGCCGGATTCATGCAACTTTGTTATTATCATAATAATAACGCAAATACTCATTATTTATAACATATCATGGATATATTATAAACAGTAAACAAAACAAGGATGATCAATCACCCCAAAACTAATGGCCCGTGTGAGCTAAACACGGGCCTAGGTCCAATCCTAGTGAAATGCACGGGATGCAAATGCAACTATTACATATGCTTCCAATATTTACATATCTTCGATATTCATAATCATCAAGGCCACTATCTTCTAATCTTGATCTTCCACTATACTAATATTTACAAATAAATATCCCTGACAAATAGGGATACATCCCATGGGTTGGGAACGGGCCATAAACCAAGCCCACTTTAAATTTGATAATTATTACAATCATTCAACACAAAATATCCTAGCATACACCTAGCAAATTGGGTTTGGGCTTTTGATCTTCCTTCATGCATAATATCACATATCATATACCATCAATTAATTATCACAATAATTAATTGATCCAATATTATATATCTTGATCCAATCACTAACCGCCACGATTATAAACAAAATTAACAAAGTATCCAATCATTAACCACCTTGTAAATCACCATTTACTATAAATAATTAAAGTTCAACTTCAATTATTTATTTCATGAGATAATATGTGCAACTTTTGTAAATTTAAACATACAGTCCCAAAAAATCATTTTTCACCAAAAACATTTTGGCCCATTTAAATTTCAAAAATATGTGAGCCATCTAATGGCCTAACAACATCAAGGCCCGTGACACTTTGATAATCCAAAACACTTTTGGAAACACTAGTCGTCATTGCCGTCGCCGGATTCCGGCCAAAAATTTTTATTTTTATTTTTAAAGGAGGGGTTCGGGCAGCCCCTCGGGCTGCCCTTGCTGCCCGAAATGGGCAGCCCCTCGGGCAGCTCGAGCTGCCCGAAATGGGAAGCAACATGCTGCCAGAAATAACCCCTCACCTGGATTTGTATTTTGTTGCAAAAATCATCTCATGCGGTTAGAAATCGACCTCAATATATTATTATGTATTTGCTACACCAAAATTGTAACCACGGCTCTGATACCACTTGAAAGGAGATCGATTAAGGTGCCGATTGTGCAACGGAAGTTTCAATAATTTAATTTTTAGCAAGAAAACCGAACACCTCAACTATAGTGTGTAGCAAATACAAAACACAATATGACATTCATAGGGTGTTTAGAAAAATATACCTATCAATCTTAAAAGATTGATGTAATGGCTCCAACTTAGTTTATAAACAACTAAGCTCTTCAAGGATGGCAATCTACAAGCTTCACCTTTCTTTTAAACTCCTTTCTTCAAATTAGGTCCACAACTAACAAGGTAGATCCACTCTAATTTTGCACTAGAAAAATTAGAGCATTTTTTTTATTGAGAAGTGTGTGCTTTCATCAACAATTGAAGAAGCAAAAAATTGGGAGAATTTTGGGTACAAAATTTCGGCCATAGTGGTTGTGAGGAGAGAAGTGGAGTCTTTCTTGGTCCTTGAAAAAGTGATAAAGGTACATGAGCATGCCATCCAATTTTTTTAATGAAAAAGTAATCCCCAACTCTTCACCTCCCTAGCATGCTTTTTAAGTGGGCTTGTAACATTTACAAAGCCCATGGACTTTTATTTAAATTTCCAAACATATTTGAGTCCATTTAAAGTTTACTTGATTTTACTCAAGTCCACTAGTTTCATAATTATTTCTTATTGGGCTCTACAAGGCCCAATATTATTTAATTAATTCAACACTTGAATTAATTTAATTATTTGAACTCTACTAGGCCCACTATTGTTTAATTAATTCAACACTTGAATTAATTTAATTTAGTCCATAATAATGTTGATGAAAATCACAATTTTCAAATAAATTATTTGTTTTGCCAACTTTTAATTTAGGAACACTTCCTGAAATTAAAAAGTTTCATTCTCCTAATAGAAGTCAAACTTCTATTGTAATGCCTGAGATTTTATATCATGTTAATCTGAATTTATTGAGTATGAAGTGATAGGATTATAGTCGGGCCACTCCAAGACCAGAATTAGGCAAAATATATGAGATGCACAAAGTTTGGGCCGAAAGTGTTGAGCACGGGCGGAAGCTCTTGTCCTCCCGGGAGCCTCTGAATAAACAAGAAAGTCGAACACTTCGCGCCCGGGCGGAAGTTTATGTTTGCTCGAGCGTGATGGAAAAATAATGCGATGGCCGTGAGTATCACGCCCGGGCGGAACTTTATGTCCGCTCGAGCGCGAGACGTGTTGGATTAAAAATGAAGCCATGTTCCTTTCTCATGCAATGTGTAGGGATATATATATATATATATACATACAAGCTTTCATTCAGAAAAAAGGAAGGAAAAATGAAGGAAGAAGCCAAATCACATTCTTGAATTTAGATTTTGATTTGCGAGAAATCAGCCCGTGTGATTTTGAATCCGACTTCAGTAATGTGTTCCTATCAACGCAGGCTACAACTGGACGTAAGTTTTACTATGTTTTGACATGTCTTGACATTATGATATTGTTGGAATCGAATACACTTCATATATGATGTTCTTGACATGTTAGACATCATAGAATCGAATTCAGATTAAGAAACGGACTGATTAAGGAATTGTTATGATTTTCTGAAGTTAATTGACAGAGATATGATATCAAAGTTTATCAGTATTGATTATTGGTTGAGGGAATTATTATCTGGTGATGTTGTATTGACCGGGATATCGGGATTGTACCATTATGCCGATGATTTGAGTTAAATAGAGATTAATCAGATTCAGTGTTGAATTGAGAATGGAATATTGATATTATAATTCTCAATATGTCGTTTCAGATTTACAGAGACAGTCTTGAGTTCAGAATTGATATTGCTTCAAACCCAGACTACAAACGAAAGGTATAAGTCAACGTGGTATTGGGAGATTGAATTGAGTCGGTTTGGACTTGAGTTTCCCTAAATCACATAATATTTGTTATTATTTGCATTGACTTGATTTGATATGCTTGTTCTATTGATTTATAGAGAGCATGTGTTAGACGAGTCTCGACGAGTAATCTTGTGACAGAAGTGCCTGATAGTGGCGGGATCTCCACGGGCACATTGCACGATGTCACAAGATAATATAGGAATCTTGGGACAGATGTGCCTGATAGTGGCGGGATCGCCACAGGCACATTGCACGATGTCACAAGATAGGATATTGGCGATAGGACCACAGTCCATGACGTTTGGTCAGGACGCTGCATGTTTGGTTATATCGACGTGGATAGAACTGGAGTTTTTCTATTACTGTTGGTCGATATAGGAATACCCACATCTGGAAAGCGAGATCCCTAGACTAGGATTGAGTCTAGTCTGAGTCATGGAGTCACGAGCATTGTCGACAGTTTAATATTGATTATATTTCAGCTTTTGATATATATTGCTGTTATCTATCCATGCTTTTATGTTTATCATATGATTGCATGTTTTGTTGATTTATACTGGGATTATATTCTCACCGGAATTATCCGGCTGTTGTCGTGTTTGTATGTGTGCATGACAACAGGTGGGACAGGTTCAGGGTCCCGGAGATGAGGAGAGATCGTGATTAGGGTGGAGGCTCCGAACTGGGATTAGAGATAGGGTTTGGCCACTTGAGATTAGTTGTTAAACCTTAGTTGAATAAATGTATGTGGTACAGGACTTGTACTTTTATACTGAGATGTATATACCTTTTATTCACTATGTTCCGCAGTTTTAAAAAAAAAAACCTGTTTTATAATTGTTTAATTAGTCCCAATGATGATTATGAACATGATTAACGTCCGAGTCCCCACAACAGGTGGTATCAGAGCGATAGATCATTCAGATTGAGATAGGAGTTAGTGAGCGGGGTAGATTGAGTTTTCTTTCCTGCTTTTGATTGCTAGCATGATTTATTGCTTTAATACATGTTTACCTGAATTATCTGATTTTGATATGGTAATGTGTATTATTGAGTAAGGATCAGAACCGATTCTTGATCAGAGGTAAGATGATCAGAAAGGGGCTGAGACATATTTATTATATGATTGCTAACCTTTTTGATATTCAGATATGCCCCCGAGAAGAGTACCAGAGCAGGGTAGCACCTCGAATCCTCCAATGGACGTTACAGCCACTCCAATGGAGACACTTTTGAAAATATTTCGGTCATTTCATCCCCCAACTTTGAAGGGAACGGAGACTTCCGTGGATTGTGAGAATTGGCTAGATGATATTGAAATGATGTTTGAGTCTTTGGAATATACTGATGAGCGGAAAGTGAAACTGATAGGACACCAGTTACATGACATCGCAAAGAACTGGTGGATTACGACGAAGAGGGCATTGGAACACCGAGGTACGACCATTACCTGGAATGTGTTTAGGACTGAATTCTATCAGAGGTTCTTTCCACTGTCGTATAAGAAGGACAAATGAGCCGAGTTTGCTAAATTGAGACAGGGTCAACTAAACATTGAGGACTATGTGGCCAAGTTCTCTACATTGTTGCGGTTTGCTCCCCACTTGGCTGAACATGATGAGGCCATCGCTGATAAGTTCATAAATGGCCTAAATCCAGAAATAATTACGTTGGAAAACACTGGGAGACTGAACAATTTTACCGATGCCTTGAACAAAGTCAAGGGATCCGAAGTCGGTCTGATGAGACAGAGAGGAGCTTCGTTTGTGTTTCCAGCACCGGGACCACAACAACCACCTCCTCGATTTGAAGGTGGCAGCAGCAGTAGCAGGAAGAAGGATTTCTTGAAGGCTAGAGGGAAGCAGTTCAAGAAGTCCGGAAGCAGTTCTTCTAGCTCTGGGAGCCATCGACAGAGCCAGAGCTATACTGGACCTATTTGCAATACTTGTGGAGGGAAGCATCCCAATGAGCAGTGCCGAGGAGTGTTTGGCAGCTACCGTATCTGTAAACAACAGGGACATTTTGCCCGAGTTTGTCCACAGAGAGGTGCCCAAGGATCCCAGGCCGCAGAGTCATCTGGATCAGTGGCTCAGACAGGTAGACGACCATCTGCTGTTCATTCTTTCCAGCCAGCACCGTCTACTCAGTCACAGCAGAGGCCAGGAGGAAGCCAGACAACGAGCCAGCCTCCGAGACAGCATGCCAGAGTGTTTGCTTTGACTGAGGAGCAGACACAAGATGCACCTGATGATGTTGTGGCAGGTAAATGTTTTATTTCTGGTTACCCTACATACGTATTGATTGATACTGGTGCATCGCATACTTTTATTTGCATTGAGTCATTCATTACCCATTGAGTCATTGTCTGCGGTAGTGTCTGTCTCTTCTCCGTTAGGGACAGGGTTGATGTCAGTGAAAACTGTTAAACCTTGTTGACTGCAGTACGATGGACATACGATTGAGCTAGACTGTATTGTGCTTGGTTTATCTGATTTTGATTGTATTATCGGTATCGATATGTTGACCAAGTACCGAGCTACAGTTGATTGTTTCCACAAGATAGTGAGATTCAGACCTGAGATGGATGAGGAGTGGAAGTTTTATGGTAAGGGTTCTCGAGCTAGAATTCCTTTGATATCTGCGATAAATATGACTCGATTATTGCAGAAAGGAGCGGATGGATTCATGGTATATTCAGTTGATTTACTAAAGTCGAGCCCATCATTGGCGGACTTGCCAGTGGTGTGTGAGTTTGCTGATGTCTTTCCAGATGAGATTCCTGGATTACCTCCGATTCGAGAGATACACTTCAGCATTGAGTTGATTCCAGGAACAGTCCCGATTTCGAGAGCTCCGTACAGGATGGCACCGATCTAGTTGAAAGAACAGTTGGAGAATTTACTTGCCAAGGGGTATATCAGACCGAGTGTATCTCCTTGGGGTGCTCCAGTACTGTTTGTGAGGAAGAAAGATGGGTCGATGAGACTTTGTATCGACTACCGGCAACTGAACAAGGCAACGGTAAAGAATAAATATCCATTGCCTCGTATTGATGATTTATTTGACCAGTTGCAGGGTTCTTCGCTGTATTCCAAGATCGATCTGAGATCTGGATACCATCAACTGAGAGTCAGGGATTCTGATATCTCAAAGACAGCATTCGGAACCAGGTATGGACACTATGAATTTATTGTCATGCCATTTGGTTTGACGAATGCACCAGCGGTATTTATGGGATTAATGAACCGTGTTTTTCAGAAATATCTCGATGATTTTGTGATTATTTTCATCGATGATATTTTGATCTATTCAAAAAATGTGATGGAGCATGCTGAGCATTTAAGAACTGTGTTGAGAATTTTTAGGGCGGAAAACTGTATGATAAACTGTCGAAATGCGAGTTCTGGTTGAAACAGGTGGTATTTCTGGGGCATATTATATCCGGAGACGGGATATCCGTTGATCCCAGTAAGGTTGAGGCAGTGATTTCTTGGCCGAGACCGACATCTGTACCAGAGATACGCAGCTTTATGAATTTAGCAGGATATTATCGCCGATTCATTAAAAATTTTTCGAGTATTGCCAAACCGATTACACAGTTGACTCAGAAGAATGCTCCATTTGTTTGGTCTGAGGAATGTGAGACCAGTTTTCTCGAATTGAAAAAGAGATTGATCAGTGCTCCAGTGTTGACTATCCCGTCAGGTACTGGTGATTTTGTTGTTTATTATGATGCATCTCACCGTGGATTGGGTTGTGTTTTGATGTAGCGGGGGCATGTGATTGCTTATGCCTCGAGACAGCTGAAACCCCATGAATCTCTTTATCCAATTCATGATCTTGAATTGACAGCCATCGTCTTTGCATTAAAATATGACGACATTATCTGTACGGTGAGAAGTTTGAGATTTATTCTGATCACAAAAGCTTGAAATATCTGTTTTCACAGTCCGAATTGAATATGAGGCAGCGAAGATGGCTTGATTTGCTTAAAGATTTCGATTGTGAAATCAAATACTATCCAAGAAAATCCAATGCAGCAGCTGATGCACTGAGTCGAGAGGTATGTTCTTAATTCTTATCGACTATGGGTGTTTCGAATTTGATTGAAGACTGCTGTTTGTCTAGATTAGTATTTGAGACAGATCGGAGACCTATGAGATTTTATACTATTCAAGCTGAACCAGAGCTGATTTTTAGAATTAAAGCAGCTCAGAAAGTTGATCAGAATATACAGAAGTAGATTGCTATGGTCAGAGCTGGACATCGATCTATTTTGTATGTGAATAATCATCTTGTTGTGCCGAATGTTTCGGATTTAAGACAGCGAATATTGACAAAAGCGCACAACAGTCGTTTTAGCATTCATCCAGGTGGCAAGAAAATGTATAATGATTTGAAGACACAGTATTTGTGGAAACAAATGAAATCTGATGTTACTGAATTTGTAGCCAAGTGTCTGAATTTCCAACAGTTGAAGGCTGAAAGAAAGAAACCAGGAGGACTGTTACAGAGTTTGTCGATTCCTGAATGGAAATGGGATCATATTTCCATCGATTTTGTGACGCAGTTACCGAGATCCTCCCGAGGTTGTGATGCGATTTGGGTCGTGATTTTGGTCGATTGACCAAATCTTCATGCTTTATTCCATACAAAATGACTTACATATATGACCAGATGGCAGATATTTATGTCCGAGAAGTGGTTAGATTGCACGGAGTGCCGAATTCGATTGTGTCAGACCATGATCCTCGGTTTACTTCGCACTTCTGGCAGAGTTTACAGCAAGCTCTAGGTACAAAGTTACATCTGAGTACCGCATATCATCCTCAGACTGAAGGACAGTCAGAACGAACGATTCAGACATTGGAAGATATGTTGAGAGCTGTAGTGCTTGACTTTAGCACTAATTCGCAAGATGCATTGCCTTTTTGCGAGTTTTCGTACAACAATAGCTATCAGACGAGTATTGAGATGGCTCCATTCGAGGCTTTGTACGGAAAGAAATGCAGATCCCCGTTATATTGGGATGATATCTCTGAAGTTCCTGAGATTGGACCTGATATGATCAGAGATATGACTGAAAAAGTGAAACTAATTAAGAAGAAAATGAAGGCAGCTCAGGACCGACAGGCCAAGTATGCCAACATTCGACGCCGACCGTTGGTATTTGAGACTGGAGATCGAGTGTTTCTGAAAATTTCACCTTTCCGAGGAGTTGTTAGATTTGGCAAGAAAGGGAAATTGTCTCCACGATATGTTGGTCCATATGAGATTCTCGAAAAGATAGGAGATCGTGCCTATCGACTTGCGTTACCACCTTCATTATCTGGAATACATGATGTCTTTCATGTATCTATGGTGCGGAAGTATATCCCTGATGATTCTCATATTATGCAACCATATGAGACCGAGCTGGATGAGACATTGAGTTATGTCGAGAAACCTATTCGGATTATCGATCGTAAAGAAAAATAGCTCAGAATAAAGACAATTCCGCTTGTGAAAGTTCAATGGACTCGTCATGACATAGAGAAAGCTACTTGGGAAACTGAATCAGACATGAGACAGGAATTCCCAGCATTGTTTCACTGATGTGAGTTTGTATTTCAGTTTTTATTACATGCCTTCTTATTGATATGGTGGATTGCCTGTGATTTCGAGGACGAAATCATATCTTAGGGGGGGAGAAATGTAATGCCCGAGATTTTATATCATGTTAATCTGAATTATTGAGTATGAAGTGATATGATTATAGTCGGGCCACTCCGAGACCAGAATTGGGCAAAATATATGAAATGCACAAAGTTCGGGCCGAAAGTGTAGCGCCCGGGCGGAATCTCTTGTCCGCCCGAGCGCCTCTGAATAAATAAGAAAGTCGAACACTTCGCGCCCGGGCGGAAGTTTATGTCCTCCCGAGCGCGATGGAAAAATAATGCAAGGGCCGTGAGTATCGCGCCCGGGCGGAACTTTATGTCCGCCCGAGCGCGAGACGTGTTGGATTAAAAATGAAGCCACGTTCCTTTCTCATGCAATGTGTAGAGAAATATATATATACATACAAGCTTTCATTCAGAAAAAAGGAAGGAAAAACGAAGGAACGAAGCCAACTCATATTCTTGAATTTAGATTTTGATTTTGCGAGAAATCCGCCCGTCTGATTTTCAATCCGACTTCAGTACTGTGTTCCTATCAACGCAGGCTACAACTGGACGTAAGTTTTACTACGTTTTGACATGTCTTGAAATTATGATATTGTTGGAATCGAATACACTTCATATATGATGTTCTTGACATGTTAGACATCATATAATCGAAGTCAGATTAAGAAACGGACTGATTAAGGAATTGTTATGATTTTCTGAAGTTAATTGACAGAGATATGATATCAAAGTTTATCAGTATTGATTATTGGTTGAGGGAATTATTATCTGGTGATGTTGTATTGACCAGGAAATCGGGATTGTACCATTATGCCGATGTTTTGAATTATATCCAGATTAATCAGATTCAGTGTTGAATTGAGAATGAAATATTGATATTATGATTCTCAATATGTCGTTTCAGATTTACAGAGGCAGTCTTGAGTTCAGAATTGATATTGCTTCAGACCGAGACTACAAACGAAATGTATAAGTCAATGTGGTATTGGGAGATCGACTTGAGTTGATTTGGACTTGAGTTTCCCTAAATCACATAATATTTGTTATTATTTGCATTGACTTGATTTGATAAGTTTGTTCTATGGATTTATAGAGAGCATGTGTTAGACGAGTCTCGACGAGTAATCTTGTGACAGAAGTGCCTGATAGTGACGGGATCGCCACAGGCACATTGCACGATGTCACAAGATAGTATAGGAATCTTGGGACAGATGTGCCTGATAGTGGCGGTATCGCCACGGGCACATTGCACGATGTCACAAGATAGGATATTGGCGATAGGACCACAGTCCATGACGGTTAGGTCAAGACACTGGATGTTTGGTTATATCGACGTGGATAGAACTGAGGTCTTTTCTATAACTGTTGGTCGATATAGGAATACCCACATCTGGAAACCGAGATCCCTAGACTAGGATTGAGTCTATTCTGAGTCATGGAGTCACGAGCATTGTCGACAGTTTAATATTATTATATTTCAGCTTTTGATATATAATGCTGTTATCTATCCATACTTTTATGTTTATCATATGATTGCATGTTTCGTTAATTTATACTGGGATTATATTCTCACCGGAATTATCCGGGTGTTGTCATGTTTGTATGTGTGCATGACAACAGGTGGGACAGGTTCAGTGTCCAGGAGATGAGGAGAGATCGTGAATAGAATGGAGGCTCCGGACTGGGATTAGAGATAGGGTTTGGCCACTTGAGATTAGTTGTTAAACCTTAGTTGAATAAATGTATGTGGTGACTTGTACTTTTATACTGAGATTTATATACGTTTTATTTCACTATGTTCCGCAGTTTTAAAAAAAAATAGACCCTGTTTTATAATTGTTAAATTAGTCCCAATGATGATTATGAACATGATTAGCGTCCGGGTCCCCACATCTATTTTTCCTTACGCTTATAAAATCCTTTATAAGCCGTTCAACACATTGAACTATTTTAATTCTCAACGGGATCTAGAAAGCTAGTACTTGTGTGGCCCTCAATGGTTCATTGATACAACTAGCCGTGGGTTCAGATCTCCATGTGATTCGGACTAAACATGTCCTTATTCGAGCATACCCCAATTGCTCCATTCTTAATTATCAACTCCTTGATAACAATAACTTCAGAACTCAAGTCTATTAGTACCCAACCAATCATGTTAAACGCCTAGCAGAATCGCTTACATGATTCCCTAGGTATCAAATGATAGTGCCTGCAAGAACCATTCAATTATGGTTAGCGTACAGTACGGTCCCTTCAACTCATATATCTCGACCGATTCTACAACAATTGGTATATCGAGAGTTGTCAATGAATCGATACTATGTGTGATGTAGTGGTTGCATCGATGGTGTAATCTATGAAACACCTTTCATAATTACCACCATACTCTGATCAGAGATTTCATACTACATACACATAGGATATCCATACCGAAGGTAAGCGGTGAATCCCAGACTACAATGCATCGACTCCTATATGTTTCGAAAAAAGACCCAACCTTGCCACATGATGACCCCTTGAGAGTCGATAAACAAGTCAAAGTGTAATGCTAGCACATAAATTTCAATGTTGTCCCGGGTCATAAGGACTAATGGTATACAACCATAAACTAGGACGTTTCCACTCGATAAGTGAGAACCATTTGTAAAGTCTTTTATGGAGGGTTGTTCACTGCACTTTACCAGGAGCACCTATCTGCACACTCGGACATCACAATGTCCCCTACCAATGAAGCATGGTACTCACATCGCAGATACTAGTCTCAAATTCGAGCGGCCTATATCCTTTTTAGCGACGGCTGAATCGACTAGGAACTGTTTAGAATATACAGTATTCCAAATATGAGTTACATGATACTCGTCATATGAGCATCTCATATTCTTTCTACTATTTGTATATTCAAGGATTTTATCTATGCAACTAGCATGTGTATACAGATAAAGATGTGACAAAAAAATAATTTCAAATATTATTAAAATAAATATTGTTTATACATAGAGTTTCATTGTCGACACTCGGCCAACACTTGGCTCGACTGGCACCTACTCTAACAATCTCCCACTTGCACTAGAGCCAACTACCCATATGCTTCAAACCCATCGATTTGCGATGCTTCTCGAATAATGGTTCAGGTAAAGGCTTAGTCAGCGGATCAGCAACATTATCCGCGGAGCCGACTTTGTCAATCGAGACTTCTCCTCTTTCCACAATCTCTCAGAGGATGTGGTACTTTCTCAATACATGTTTGGACTTCTGATGAAACCTTGGCTCCTTTGCTTCAGCTATAGCTCCCGTGTTGTCACACAAAATCGGGACAGGAGCAACTCCATTAGGAATGACGTCCAACTCTTGGATGAAATTCCTTATCCAAACAGCCTCCTTTGCTGCATCTGATGCAGCAATGTATTCGGCCATAGTGGTGGAATCCGCAGTACTGTCTTGCTTGGAACTCTTCCAAAAGACAGCAACACCATTGAGCATGAATACGAATCCAGAGGTTGACTTCGAGTCATTGATATCGCTTTGGAAGCTAGAGTCGGTATAGCCTTCAAATTTCAGTTCTCCACCCCCACAGACCAAGAACAATTTATTGGTCCTTCTCAAATACCTGAGGATGTCTTTCATAGCTTTCAAATGTGGAAAACCAGGGTTCGATTGATATCTACTCACTACACTTAGTGCGAAAGCCAGGTCAAGACGTGTAGATATCATCTCATGGATGATGCTACCAATTGCAGATGCATACGGAATGTGTGTCATCGCCTCTATCTCTGCATCAGTCTTGGGAGACATAGACTTGGATAGCGACACGCCATGACACATTGGTAGATGTCCTCTCTTGGACTCATCCATCGAGATCCTCTTCACGATGGTATCAATGTATGTGGACTAGGTGATACCAAGCAATCTTCTTGATCTATCTCTATAGATCTGTATTCCCAATACAAAAGATGCTTCACCCAAGTCCTGCATCGGGAACTTACTCGCTAACCATATCTTAGTCGATTGCAACATTCCTACATCATTCCCAATGAGTAGAATGTCATCAACATAAAGCACCAGGAATGTCACAGCACTCCCACTGACCTTCTTATACAGACAGGGTTCCTCAGGATTCTTAGTAAAACCAAACTCTTTGATTGTACTGTCGAATCTAAGGTTCCAACTCCTAGATGCCTGCTTTAGACCATAAATAGATCTTTGAAGTTTGCATACCATATGCTCACTTCCGATAGATGTAAACCCTTCAGGTTTGAGACATGTAAATCTCTTCCTTAATATCCCCATTAAGAAAGACTGTCTTGACATCCATCTGCCATATCTCATAGTCATACCATGCAGCTAAGGCAAGCAATATCCTTATAGACCTGCACATTGCAACTGGATAAAAGGTTTCCTCAAAGTCAACTCCTTGTCTTTGAGTATATTCTTTTGCCAAGAATCACGCCTTGAAGGTCAATACCTTCCCATCCGCCCCAAGTTTCCTCTTGTAAATCCATTTACACCCTATGGGAACAATTACCTCAGGTGGATCCACGAGATTCCACACTTGGTTCGAATGCATGGAATTCATCTCAGATTCCATTTCTTCAAGCCACTTGGATGAATCGGCATTAGATAACGCTTCCTTGAAGGTCCTTGGATCACATCCATGGTTAGGCTCGTCATGGCCCTCTTCAATAAGTAGACCATACCTCATAGGTGGTCTCGAGACTCTCTCGGATCTTCTAGGAGCTTGTATCTCCTCTCTTGGCTCTTCGGGTGTGGGTTCTATAATTGTGGGTGTCTCTCGAACCTCTTCGAGTTCTATCATCTTCCCTTTTCTATCTAATAGAAATTTCTTTTCCAAAAAGGTAGCATTCCTAGAAACAAACAACTTTTTTTCTTGGGGATGATAGAAGTAGTATCCAACCGAATTCTTTGGATATCCCACAAAGTAACATAAAATGGATCGACTATACAATTTATCTCCCACTACCTGCTTCACATAAGCAGGGCACCCCATATTCTAAGATAAGAATATTTGGGTGGATTACCCATCCATATCTCATATGGTGTCTTATCAACTGCCTTTGAATGGGCATTGTTCAACACCAGTGCCGCTGTCTCAAGCGCATATCCCCAAAAGGATGGCGGCAGCTCCGTGAACCCCATCATAGACCGAACCATGTCCATCAAATCCGGTTACGACGCTGTGAAACACCATTCAACTGTGGTGTAGCTAGCGGAGTTCACTGTGAGAGAATCTCATTCTCCCTAAGATACTCTTGGAACTCGGCACTCAAGTACTCACCACTTCGATCCGATCGAAGTGACTTGATGCTTCGTCCCAACTGTTTCTCTACTTCACTTCTGAATTCTTTGAACCTTTCAAAGGCTTCAGAATTGTATTTCATCAAATACACATACCCATACCTCGAAAAGTCATCGGTAAAGGTGATGAAATAGGCATGTCCATGCTTAGTGGTGATGCTAAGCGGACCGCACACATTGATATGGATCAAATCCAATAACCCTTTGGCTCGCTCCACATGGCCTTTTAAAGGGAATTTTGGTCATCTTTCATTTCAGACAGGATTCACAAGTCGTGAGAGCATTAATAGCAGACATATCAACACATGCCCACTCCCACTAGCTTTTTCATCCTTATTAGGGAAATATGTCCTAATCGAGCATGCCACAATTGTGCCGAATTTAGAGTATCTTGTTTTCGCTTGTTTGTTGTTGTTATAGCTTGGACATTGTTTAGTTGAATATCTTTCAATTTTAAGTTATAAAGATCATTTTCAAATTCTCAGTACCAATTAAACATTCATTCTTGTAAATGTTGCAAACACCTTTGCTAAATAAACAAGAACATCCATCTTTATCTAGCATAGAAGTGGAAACAATATTTTTCACCAAATATGGTACAAACAAAACATCTCTTAAAATTAACTTAAAATCATTGCCCAACAGCAAGTAAACATCTCCTTTGGCATTGGCAGCAACTCTTGCTCCATTGCCCATCCTTAAGAAGCTCTCTCCTTCCCTAAGCCTTCTACTTCTTCCCATCACCTGTAACTCATTACACGGATGCCAGTCAGAACCGGTATCTAATACCCAAGAAGTAGAGTTAATTGAAATGTTTACTTCAATATAGAACATACCGTTTCCAGAACTCTTCTGGACAAGATATTCTCTACAGTTAAGCCTCCAATGTCCAGGCTTTTTGCAGTGATGATAAATATCAGCAGTCTTGTCAGTCTTTACTGGTGTGGTTGCCACAATGGGATACGGAGCTTGCCTCTTCAAGGGCACGTTCTTCTTGGGACGTTGGAAAGAAAGCTTCTTTCCCCTCCCACGTGGACCAGTCTTCGTACCGGATGAAGAGCCCACATAAAGAACCGACTTCTCATCTTTCATAGAAGCCTGCATATAACACTTGGCTTTCAAGTCATGGTCACACCATTCCTTGTAAGTCTGCAGTTCCTCAGGAGTGCAGTCAGTCGGAGCCTCAACAGGGGGTGACTTAGTAAGTGTATACGCTATCCTTTCCGAATTCAAGACGATTTTTAGATTTCTTAGCCAATTGAGGTAATTAGGTCCGGTTAATATGTGTTTGTTGAGTATTACAGATAGCGGATTGCGAATCGAAGACATTGTCAAAAAATATTGAAAAGTAAAAAAGATAAATGTTAATGACTATTTTAAAATATTTAGTAAGATATGAAGTATGGACTTTTACTTCATAAATTTTTTCTCCCATTGTTTTTACATATTTCACTACCCTCTAGTGAAAACGGGAAACTCCTTTCCTCAGTAGGTACGCAATGTCCAATTAGCGAATTATGATCCCGAATAATAACAGCTTATCACAATTCCTAAAAGGTAGTTTCCAATTGCATCTCCATGCAACCCTCTACGTAAACCTTTGTTTCACGTTTGATTAGGATCCAATAATATGACATTGTTCATCTTTACGTGTCAAGCCATACCCATCGATGTTGAACCTTAATGGACGGTCGCCATGAGTTCCCTCAATAATATGAGCCGAAATCATGGGAGTTCCACGTAGTTCACATCACCATGTCAATGGATGTCACAGCTTTCCGGCACCCAGGACCCCCAATAATATGAGCCGAGCCCCGAGCACGGGTAGCGTTCATCATGCACCCATTGTCGATGGAAGACATGGAAATTATAAGCAACTTTATAATTCCACTTTTCAGGCTTGATATTAATTTTGAATCTTATTCAAAATGAGGTTTTTTAATTTTGAAAGGTCTCATCATTAATTTTATTTAAAAAGATCGCCATGTTTGATCGTATGTTTGCCAGATTCATGCAACTTTGTTATTATCATAATAGTAATGCAAATACTCATTATTTATAACATATCATGCATATATTATAAACAGTAAACAAAACAAGGATGATCAATCGCCCCAAAACTAATGGCCCGTGTGAGCTAAACACGGGCCTAGGTCCAATCCTAGGGAAATGCACGGGATGCAAATGCAACTATTACATATGCTTCCAATATTTACATGTCTTCGATCTTCATAATCATCAAGGCCACCATCTTCCAATCTTGATCTTTTACTATACTAATATTTACAAATAAATATCCATGGCAAATAGGGATACATCTCATGGAGTGGGAACGGGCCATAAACCAAGCCCACTTTAAATTTTATAATTATTACAATCATTCAACACAAAATATCCTAGCATACACCTAGCAAATTGGGCTTGGGATTTTGATCATCTTTCATGCATAATATCACATATCATACATAATCAATTAATTATCACAATAATTAATTGATCCAATATTATATATGTGAGGCCCGGGGCCGAAGAGGGCGGGGGGTGAACGCCGGTGCCATTAGTTGCACGGACAATGAGCGGCTCCTGGCAGGCTTCTAGGTGAAGGGAACATGAATGAACCGACCCACACGGGAATGAGAGGGATTCCGAGACTGGGCAATGTAATGGACTGAACAGTTGAAGAGGGCTTAAAAGATTTGATTGGTACTATTCATATCACGAAGGTGCATCTTCTTTTCGGTAGCTCATCACATAAGAACTCCAAAGTTAAGCGTGCTTGACTTGGGGCAATTTTGGGATGGGTGACCTCCTGGGAAGTTTCCTAAGGTGCGTGTGAGTGAGGACATAAGCACGCTGGAAAGACTCGTCTTGGTACAGTGAGGACAGTCGTCAAATCTGGGGCGTTACAAGTGGTATCAGAGCCGACCTCTCTTAGTACGGTGTGGTTCGGGGACGAACCAAGCGGAAGCTGGTGGGCATGTGAGGCCCGGGGCCGAAGAGGGCGGGGGGTGAACGCCGGTGCCATTAGTTGCACGGACAATGAGCGGCTCCTGGCAGGCTTCTAGGTGAAGGGAACATGAATGAACCGACCCACACGGGAATGAGAGGGATTCCGAGACTGGGCAATGTATGGACGAACAGTTGAAGGGGCTTAAAAGATTGTTGGTACTACTCATATCACAGGTGCATCCTAGCCACGATCCAAAGTTAAGCGTGCTGACTTGGGGCAATTTGGAGGGGACCTCCTGGGAAGTTCCTAGGTGCGGGTAACTAAGCACGCGGAAACTCGTCTTGTTGGTACAGTATCTGGGCGTTCATATATCTTGAATTTAATCACTAACCTCCACCGATTAAAACCTTCATTAACAAAGTATACCAACACCCCTTTGTCTACTTTCTAATTAATTATTTGAGAACCGATATCTTGTAAACCACCATTTTACTATTAAATAATTAAAGTTCAACTTCAATTATTTTATTTAATGAGATAAATATGTGCAACTTTTCGTAAATTTTAAACGTAAGGGCCCAAAAAATCATTTTTCACCAACAACATTTTGGCTCATTTAATTTCACAAATATGTTAGCCATCTAATGGCCCAACAACATCAAGTCCCGTGACACTTTGATAATCCAAAACACTTTTGGAAACACTAGTCGTCATCGCCGTCGCCGGATTCCGGCCAACAATTTTTTTTATTTTTAAAGGATGGGTTCGGGCAGCCCCTCGGGCTGCCCTCGCTTCCCGAAATGGGCAGCAACATGCTGCCCGAAATAACCCCTCACATGGCCTTGTATTTTGTTGCAAAAATCATCTCATGCGGTTAAAAATGGACCTCAATATAATATTATGTATTTGCTACACAAAAATTGTAACCATAGCTCTGATACCACTTGAAAGGGGATCGATTAATGTGCCGGTTGCGCAACGGAAATTTAAAAATTAAATTTTTAGCAAGAAAACCGAACACCTCAACTATAGTGTGTAGGAAATACAAAACACAATATGACATTCTTAGGGTGTTTAGAAAAATATACCTATCAATCTTAAAAGATTGATGTAATGGATCCAACTTAGTTGATAAAAAACTAAGCTCTTCAAGGATGACAATCTACAAGTTTCACCTTTTTTTTTTAAACTCATTTCTTCAAATTAGGTCCACAACTAACAAGGTAGATCCACTCTAATTTTGCACCAGAAAAATTAGAGCATTTTTCTTTGAGAAGTGTGTGCTTTCATCAACAATTGAAGAAGCAAATAATTGGGAGAATTTTGGGTACAAAATTTCGGCCATAGTGGTTGAGAGGATAGAAGGGAGAGTCTTTCTTGGTCCTTGAAAAAGTGATAAAGGTACATGAGCATGCCATGCAACACTTGAATTGATTTAATAATTTGGACTCTACTAGTCCCACTAGTGTTTAATTAATTCAACACTTGAATTAATTAAATTTAGTTGATAATAATTTTTTGAAAATCACAATTTTCAAATACGTACATTATTTGTTTTGCCAACTTTTAATTTTGGAACACTTCCTAAAATTAAAAAGTTACATTCTCCTAATAGAAGTCATACTTCTATTTTTCTTACGCTTATAAAATCCTTTATAATCCGTTCAACACATTGAACTATTTCACTTCTCAACGGGATCTAGAAAGCTATTACTTGTTGGCCCTCAATGGTTCATTGATACAACTAGCCGTGGGTTCACATCTCCATGTGATTCGGAATAAACATGTCCTTATTGGAGCATACCCCAATTGCTCCATTCTTAATTATCAACTCCTTGATAACAATAACGTCAGAACTCAAGTCTGATAGTACCCAACCAATCATGTTAAACGCCTAGTAGCATCACTTACATGATTCCCTAGGTATCAAATGATAGTGCCTGCAAGAACCATTCAATTATGGTTAGCGTACAGTCCGGTCCCTTCAACTCATATATCTCGACCGATTCGACAACCATTGGTATATCGAGAGTTGTCAATGAATCAATACTATGTGACATGTAGTAGTTGCATCGATGGTGTAATCTATGAAACCCCTTTCATAATTACCACCATACTCTGATCAGAGATTTCATACTACATACACATAGGATATCCATACCCGAAGGTAGGCGGTGAATCCCCGACTACAATGTATCGACTCCTATATGTTTCGACAAAACACCCAACCTTGCCACCTGATGACCCCTTGAGAGTCGGTAAACAAGTCAAAGTGTAATGCTAGCACATAGAGTCTCAATGTTGTCCCGGGTCATAAGGACTAATGGTGTACAACCATAAACTAGGACGTTTCCACTCGATAAGTGAGAACCACTTGGAAAATTCTTTTTGGAGGGTTGTTCAGTGCACTCTACCAAGAGAACCTATCTGCATGCTCGGACCTCACAATGTCCCCTACCAATGAAACATGGTACTCATCATATGAGCATCTAATATTCTTTCTACTATTTGTATATTCAAGGACTTTATCTATGCAACTAGCATGAGTATACAGATTAAGATGTGCCAAAACAATAATTTCAAATATTATTAAAATAAAAATTTTTTATACATAGAGTTTCGTTGTGAACACTCGGCCAACACTTGGCTCGACGGGAACCTACTCTAACAGATAGGTGTTGTTCTGACGTGTTTTATTGCATTAGTTTTGTTTGTGTTTACATTGTGTGTGCGTGCATTTCATATACATTTTGTTCGTTTTCTAGAATTAGCATATGCATATGATCGTTTATAAATTGTACGTGATGAATTTACAGGTGAAATGACCGGAGAACTGAAATCGGGACAGAAATGTGCAAGCCACAATGTTGAGGATCGGGTGGAGTTTCGAAGGGGGGTTGAATAAATTCAATGGCCAACTTATTAAAATTCTTTCGAATGATGTGCTAAAATCTTGTTAGAGATTTTAATGATTCTTGTTCAAGTATAAAGACCAGCAGATCACAAGATAATGTGCGGAAAACGATCTGCTGGTTAGTGGGTGAAAAATGATAAAGCTGAAAAGCAGTAGATAGCACAACGATTGTTTCTGGAAGTTCAAAGATGAATCTTCTACGTCTCCCCTTCTTCTGTTTCCAGAAGGTATCACTAAAAGACTTTGGTGAATACAGCACAACAATTGTACACACCCACTTCAATAGGACTTGCCCTTCGCCTATTGAAACTCTTAGCTTTTCAACTCAACTTTTTGAATGATCGTAAATTCTGGAAAAGACTCTTTTCCAGTTACAATTCTTCTATCAATGATTTGATGAAATAAATAGCTTAAGAAAATATAACTGAAGTAGCTAGCAAAATATGATCTCAATGATCAACAGTATTCAATGAAGCGTGTGCTGCCTTTTTCAGTGTTGAGCTCTTTAGATAACTGAAAGTTCTAACAATGCTCGAATGATGTTTTTCAATTCAAATTTTTGTTCAATGTGTCGTGTTTTTCCACAAAATTCTTCATCTCCATATATAGGCTCTATTCAACGTTCAAAAACTGAACAACTCTTTTCTTTTTGATGTTTCAGCTTTATTGCTTAAAATGGACCTTGCAGAATACATTAAAAGTAATCAGTCGCAGTTCATACCAAAAATGGTATACCGTCTTAAATGTTCTTGTATAGCATTTAATGGCATTTAATGAAGTAATAAATGCTGATATCACGTTTAATAGATCAACGGTAATATTTAGAGATTTTGAGATACGCAAGATTCTCTTAGTGTATATTTCCAATTTTGTATCCTTCTAGTTCTGGTTTTAGCTAAGAAATTATTCGAGCAAGTTTTTAGCGCAATACCAGTACTTCTGGTTTTACAATATCTACTTGTTTTATACTAATCCATCATCTACTGGTTTTTCCTTAGCATCTCTATTCTAACAATTTTGCGCGATATAAGTACTTATGGTTTACAACATCTACTGGTTCTACTGGTTTTGTACTAATCCAACATCTACTGGTTTTTCCTTAGCATCTCCACAATAATTTTAATTCTAACAATTTCCCCCTTTGTGGTGATGCCAAAACCTAGATGTTCTGTGTTAATAAAATCGAGATAAGAGCGGATTAGATAATCAAAACAATTTATATCCAGAGAAAATCACATAAAGCATAAATATAAGTTAGTTAATAAAGACACAAAGAAAAAGAAAAAAAAATTAGTTTCTTCCAATATCCCTGAAAGTAGCTTGATCTGGATTCTGATCCCTTCCAGTTGGTCTGCTGCTACTTGCTCTAGTTCTATCATCTTCTCCCTTTTTGGCATCATCAAGAAGGACCCTAGCAAGTAATTCGTCCATCCTCCCAGATAAGTTGTGAATGCCATTTGTCAGCATCTCCAGATAAGGTGTCTGATTGGAAACTCGATCATTAATAGCAGTGAGCGTTTGAGATTGAGAATCAATCTTGGCATCCATCAGGTCCATGGTGGTGGAGATTGATCGAAACATTTCATCATGCTCGGTGATCCTGGTAAATATATCAGATTGAGCAAGCGCGATCTGACTGGAATTTCTGGTTATGACCTGTCGAAAGACGATGGTCTCTGCTTGCATTTTACTCAGAGATTCCGCAGTGGTCTGTATTTCCTTAGACATGCGTTCTCGGAAGAATTGAGCATCATGAATTTCGGCGGCATTTTCATAAGATATCCGCTTGACCAAGTCTGAAAGATTTACTAGATCCCTTTGGAGAGCATCAATTTGGAATTCTAGATTAAATGGTTCCACAGCTGGGGAAGGAGTCCTTGCTTGCAATCTTTGTCTAATTTACTCCATTCGGGCAATACGCTCAGGAGACTGCAAAGAAGGAATAGAGAATTGTGTGGCTTCTGCTTGAGTTGTAACAGCTGGTTCTGGTTCAGCAGAAGGTCTTTCTGAAGCTATAGACTGTTATGTTGGCCCTTCGTCTGGTTGCTGCAAATCAGCAGCAGGTACGGAAACAGCTTGTGGCTCAACAACAGAGGGTGAAGTATGCAACAAAATTGCCATCTCAGCTTGGTGAGCTTCTGAAAAATGCTCAAGTGCTGGAAGAGACAATGAAACAGTAGTCATAACAGTAGCACTCGCAGCAGCAGTTGCAGTGGCAGTAGCAGTAGCAGATGCAGAAGCATTAGCAGATGCTGGAGAAGGATCAGTAGTAGTAGGAGTAGTTTGTAGCAATTCATCTTGTGCTTTTTGGGTCGGCATAATCGACTCGATTACCTCATCAACAGAGGCCAGATCATGTACAGAGATCAGAGATGAAGATTAAGTAGGAACTTCTACTGGTACAGGAGTACTAGAGACCTTCACTTCAGGAGAAGCTTTGGTCGGTTCCTAAACTGTCTGACTCTTCAAAATTACGGGGACAGAAGTGATACTGAACTTTGGAGGCCGAGAAAAGGTCTTTTCCTTATTAGCAATTTGTTCAGAAACAAGTGTCAGCTGCTCCGATAAAATTTGAATGACATTCTGGTCATGAAAAGCAGTAGGACTGGCAGAGTCAAAATTTGACTTTAAGGTTTTCTGAACAGTGTCCATCTTCTGCATTTTGAATTTTTCCAGAATGTAATTGCGACGATTTATATGTTCTATCACATTTCGCGTCCCGGCAGCATCAAAAACTTTTTTCTCATTTTCTACTGTTTCAGCAAAAATACCAGTAGTTTTCAAAAATGTGATTGGGTTGTAGACTCGTACCTTAAGCCAATCGTCAAAAAATTGCATATCTTCTCTGGTTGAGATCTCAACTTCTTCCAGATGAAAGTTTATTGCTGTTTGAATTGAAGAGGGAGCCACCGGTGATTCAGACAACTCAGTGATCTTACCTTTCCCTTTTTCAGAAGATGCAGAGAGTACTGGTTTAAAAGCAGAAGAACCAGTAGCTGATTCTCGAATGACCAAACTAGAAGTTTGTCTTGGTTCAATAGGTTTGGCTTTCATGGATGAAACAACAGATGGAAAAACTTGGCGGAGAAGAACATTCTCCATTTCAGAAAGAGCCACTGTTTTCTTGATGCGAATTGTTGTGCGAGACTTCTTCTTAGCTGGGGTGAGAGGTAGTGAAGCATGCTAAGTGGGTGCTGCTGATTCTCCAGATTCTGTTTTGTCAGTATCAGACAAGACCACAGCTCTTTTTCGTTTAATTTCTTCTGCCCCTCAATTTGAGACTCTCCAATCTCCTTCTTAATGGCCACAAACTCAGCAACGGTTAGCTTTGGCCTTAAAGCAAGCACGCTATCAGCATCAGCCATTGTTACTGAAGAGCCATCCTCTTCTGCTGTTCCAGGAAAACCAGCATCTTTCATCATCTTATTGATTTGGACAGCAAATCCAGTACTTTTCCTGAGAATCATATCCTGCATAATGCGAAACAGAAATCGTTCCCAATCCACTTTCTTTTCGGATGTGATGGCCACCATCACTTGAACCTTTTCTTTTGTTAGTTTGTCAAAAGTTCCAGCCTTAACTAACAAGGCTTTTGCTACTATATCAGCAAGTACCTGGTACTCAATTTTCAGTAGCTTTTTGAAGCAAGAGGGTGAAAGTTCTTCTGCAGTGGCTGAAAAATTTGCCAAGGCGATGGACATGTCTTCCTTTGAAATGTCCGAGAGCTCGGAAAGTCCAGAAATCGGTAGGAAGAAAGTGGAACCTAGAAGTGCAGCATCAATAGAGATCGATGCATCTCCCTGTATATAGATAATCTTGCTTTCCACAACTTCTGCTTTGGCATAGAAATCCAGAAGAGCAGATTTGTAGATAACGGCAGGCGATTCCAAAAATATTCGAAGCCCAGTCTTTTCCAATGATTTGAACATCTTGACAAGATTCTCATCCTTAATATTGAGAACAGAATCAAAATTCATCTGATAAGCATTCAAGGTATATGCTGCGGCCATTTCTAAATTTGAGAAGTATGTTAGCAGTAGATGCGAAAAAGCAGTATAGACAATGAAATATTCTGAGATCGTAAAGCGTAGTGAAGAAGAAAATAAAATGAACGGTTAAAGAAATATATACAGCCGTCAGTGAACATAGGGACATGTGTCGATATGTTAGAAGAGAGAGAGACAAAAGTGGCAGTTACTCTACTCATTTCAAAATATTTTAAAAATTGGCGGGCTGTCCGAGGCAGTTGCTAAATAAACAGAAGCTAATTTGTCATTTTATGATAATATCTACTGGAAGTGGATAAGGTGTTGAAACAAATGCAGCACTTCAACAACTTCTAGTAGATATACTGTTTTATCGAAAAGACAAATCATTTTCTAATATAAATGCCATAAAGATGTTCCCCCTCAATAAATGCAGTAGTAATGGATATTAAATGCTAAACGCTCTTGGCAATCTTTCAATTTAAACCATGGAATTTGAACAGTCGTAAGGATCTTTATCTGTGACACCCTGACCCGTTACAATTAAAATACAGCGGAATTTAAAAATTTTCTTTCAAATGGAAGGAGTTTCAAAATACATTTTATAAAAGTGTTTACAAAATAACAACATGATCATTCCAATGACATAACAAAATACAAAATATCATTAGTGTGATCATGTTACAAAATGATACAAAATAATCATCCTTCCAATCTTCGTATGCATATGACCCCCATCCACAGTCAACGTCCCGGTCCGCCGCTCTTATCTGCATCACATGAAAATAACTGAAATGAGAATAAATCTCAGCAAGTGGAACTCTTACATAGCAATGATACATAGTATACTCTGTAAAACATGGCTTTTAAATCATAAATACCATCGACTCTGAAACATGAATAACGTAGCAATAGCTGTAGCAATAGCAATGGCAATAGATAGCAAAACGATGGTATTTCTCTTTTCTATGGTTGGATTGATATCAATAGTATCTGTGACTGTGGTTGCCAATATCCCATCGATATAAATCAATAACTGTGAGGGGATAAAAGCCTATGGTCGATGATCATCTAATTGCATGCAATGCTCTGACTATGATTAATCAATCCAATAAAAACATTTGAACTCTGAATAGCATTTAAAGCCGTCGTTTCGCAATCTCATAATATCTCTTGTATTCCCTTTTTAACAATAGTGAGACATACAATGCCTCCAATAGATAATCAATGAAATCAATACATAACAATGGATCAATTGAAGGGAATAACACTTTGAAACCTTTAAAACACAATACATATAATATCATGTGAGCAAAAAGGATGAAATTCCACTTACAAACCAATAGAACACCTCCAACTATACTCTTGGTACACCACCTACAACAATAATCCATAAATAACACCAATATCAAGACTAAATCCAAGAGTCCATGCTAAATAATCCATAGAACCATCAAAACATCAAATCCAAAATAACCCTTAACTCGAAACCTCATTAGAATCGCACCAAAAACTTACCTAAGCTTCCTTATACCACGGAGAACGTCGATCTCAAGTCGGAAATCGAAACAAAGCCAAGAATCAAAGGTAGGAAGCAAAAGAAATGGAGAAAACCCTTGCCAAAAGGAGAGAAAAATCGGAAATGGAAGATAGGATAAGGTAGGTATGGCCAACAACTCCCAAAAAGTGACTTAAAATCTCGCCCATACTTACACCGCGGGTGCGGTCACACAAGCACCGCGGGTGCGCTAAGCTCACGGCCAACCAAAATAAATCCCATGCACAAACACCGCGGGTGCGGTGCTACAAATACCGCGGGTGCGGTCTCACCGCGGGTGCGGTCCTTGCACTGCCGCGGGTGCGTTGTCCACACGGCCTTCCAAATCCAAAATGATGAATAGTACACCGCGGGGGCACTCATCTAAGAGCGCGGGTGCACTCTACTCACGGCAATGAACAGTAACAAAACAACTAAAATCGATTCGAAACGCTGAAACGAACAATCAACACCAACTAACACCTCAAATAAATAATAACCAATAATACTATAGCCCAAAACACAACTATAATCATCTAATCACATAACCCAATTAACACAATAAAGCTTAAACCGTACCGTACACCGGGCTCGGCTATTACAATCTCCCCTCCTTAGAGGAATTTCGTCCTCGAAATTGACGTCACGGCACGAACAACTCAGGATACCTCTCTCTCATCTCAGTCTCTGGTTCCCACGTAGCCTCCTCAATCAAATGGTTCCTCCAAAGGACTTTAACGATGCCGATCTCTTTGTTCCTCAGAACTCTAACTGTGCGATCCAGAATCTGAATCGGAATCTCATGGTAAGTCAGACTCGGCGTCAAGTCCAATGGCTCATGTCGAAGAACATGGGAAGGATCTGCAATATACTTCCTGAGCATCGATACGTGAAACACATTATGGACTCGGTCAAGATCGGGCGGTAGGGCTAATCTGTAGGCTCGGTCACCCACTCTGTCCAATATCTCGAATGGACCAATGAATCTAGGGCTCAACTTGCCCTTCTTGCCAAATCGCATCACACCCTTGAGAGGTGCTATCTTTAGAAAAACATGATCGCCAACCTCGAACTGCAAAAGTCTACGACGAACGTCTGCATAGCTCTTCTGTCTGGACTGAGCAGTCTTCATCCTCTCTCTGATAACTGCAACAACATCGGCAGTCTGCTGGACCAACTCGGGACCCAACATCTTCCTCTCACCAACCTCATCCCAAAACAAAGGAGATCTGCACTTCCTGCAATAAAGTGCCTCATACGGTGCCATGCCAATCGTCGCCTGGTAGCTATTGTTGTACGTGAACTCCACAAGAGGCAACTTGGAATCCCAGCTACCAGAATAGTCAATAGTACAAGCTCTGAGCATATCCTCCAGAATCTGAATGACTCTCTCTGACTGACCGTCGCTCTGAGGATGATAAGCTGTACTGAAAGCTAATCGAGAACCCATAGCTCTGTGCAAACTCTTCCAGAACTCTGAGGTAAATCTGGGGTCACGATCAGACACGATCGACACAGGAACTCCATGAAGTCTAACAATCTCTGCAATGTAATCCTCGGCATACTGAGACATCGAATACGTCGTCTTGACTGGGAGAAAGTGCGCTGACTTGGTCAATCTATCAACAATAACCCAAATGGAATTGAAACCCTTCTGCGTCCTGGGTAAACCAGTCACGAAATCCATAGTGATATGCTCCCACTTCCACTGAGGAATCGGCAAAGAAAGCAATGTCCCAGCAGGTCTCTGGTGCTCAATCTTTACCTGCTGACAAGTAAGGCACTGAGAAATGAACAAAGCAATATCTCTCTTCATACCTGGCCACCAGTAGAGTCGACGAAGATCCTGATACATCTTCGTACTGCCTGGATGGATCGAATAAGGTGCGGTATGAGCCTCTGTCAAGACGTATCTACGAATATCGTCGCCAGAAGGAACACAAATGCGGCCTCTGAAAGTTACCAAATCATCACCATTCAGACTAAACTCTGAATTCCCTCTAGCCTCGGCTCTAGCTCTCAACTCTGCCAACTGAACATCAGTCGACTGCTCTCTACGGATCCTGTCCGTCAATGTAGATCGAATGACCAACGCTGAAAAGCGAGCAATGGTACCTGGAATCACCAGATCAATCTCCTCTCTCTGCAAATCCATCAACAATGGTCTCTGAATCAAAGAACTCAATGAAGCACTCGACTTGCGGCTCAAAGCATCAGCCACAACATTCGCCTTCCCTGGGTGTTAACTGATCGTCACATCATAATCCTTGACAAGCTCTAACCACCTCCTCTGTCGCATATTGAGCTCTTTCTGCGAGAACAGATACTTCAAACTCTTGTGGTCTGTGAAAATCTCACACTTTTCGCCATACAGATAATGTCTCCAAATCTTAAGGGCGAAAACCACAGCTGCAAGCTCCAAATCGTGCGTCGGATAATTCTTCTCATAATCCTTCAACTGGCGAGACGCATAGGCAATGACCTTACCTCGCTGCATCAACACTGCACCAAGGCCTCTCTTCGACGCATCGGTATAGACCACAAAATCCTCTGAACCACTGGGCAAAGAAAGAACAGGAGCTGTCGTCAATCTGTCCTTCAACTCCTGAAATGCACTCTGGCAATCGATAGACCAATCGAACTTCACAGTCTTCCTCGTCAGATTGGACAATGGCAGGGCAATCTTGGAGAAACCTGAAATGAAACGACGATAGTAACCCGCCAAACCGAGGAAACTGCGTACCTCAGAAACGGTGGTAGGAATAGGCCAACTCCGAATCGCCTCTATCTTCAACGGATCAACAGCAATGCCATCTCTCGTAACCACATGGCCTAGAAAAGAAATCTGATCCAGCCAAAACTCACACTTCTTCAGCTTGGCAAACAATCTCTTCTCTCGCAACAACTGAAGCACCACTCTGAGATGCTCTGCATGAAGCTCTCTGGATTTGGAATAGATCAAGATATCGTCGATGAAAACAATGACGAAGCTATCCAGATAAGGCTTGAACACACGGTTCATCAGATCCATGAAGACTGAAGGGGCATTGGTCAAACCAAAAGACATGACAAGAAACTCATAGTGACCGTACCTGGTCCGGAAAGCTGTCTTAGGGATATCAGACTCCCTAACCTTCAACTGATAGTAGCCAGACCGAAGATCAATCTTCGAGAACACAGTAGCACCATGGAGCTGATCAAACAAATCATCTATCCGAGGCAACGGATACTTGTTCTTGACAGTTACTTTGTTAAGCTCCCTGTAGTCGATACACAGTCGCAGAGAACCATCCTTCTTCTTGACAAATAGAACCGGAGCTCCCCAAGGCGAAGAACTCGGACGAATAAAGCCCTTGTCTAAAAGATCCTGCAACTGAGTCTTCAACTCCTTCATCTCGGTAGGGGCCATCCGGTACGGAGCCTTAGAAATAGGAACCGTACCTGGAGCTAAATCAATCACAAACTCAACATCTCTATCCGGCGGCAAACCCGGAACATCATCCTCAAACACATCAGCAAACTCCCTCACCACATCAATATCATCTACATTCAACTTAATCAATCTATCAACATCCACAATAGAAGCAAGAAACCCATCGCAACCTCTACACAACAATCTCTCAGCCTCAAAGCAAGAAATAAAAGGAAGGACCAGCGAAGTACCTGTGCTGGCGAGCGCTCCTCCCTGGCCATCATCTGCAAAAGTCACCTTCTTAGCAACACAATCGATAACTGCACGGTAAGTCGAAAGCCAATCCATGCCAAGAATAACATCGAAGGCAACCATAGGGATAACAATCAAATCAGCGAATACAACTCGCTCCTCAATACGAACAGGGCACGCAAAGACAATTGATGTCGGGCACAAGACATCCCCCGAAGGTAAAACAACATTAAGCTGGAGGGGAAGAACAGAAGGAACTATACCCAAATATCTCAAAAATAATTCAGACATAAAAGAATGAGTAGCACCAGTATCAATCAAAGTAGTAGCTACTCTGCCTGAAATCAAAATAGTACTAGAGATCAATGAAGAATCACGATTAATACCTTCCTTGGTCATCGCAAAGATACGACCCTGCACCTTCCCTTGGCTATCTCCCCTCGGGCAATTCCTAGCAACGTGGCCCGCCGCGCCACAACGAAAACAAGTATGAGTGCCCAATCTGCACTCTCCTCGATGATGCTTACCACACTTTGGACACAGTGGCTTCTCGGGATCAAATGGAACTGGCGGTGGTCTAGAACTCGGCTCCATCTTGCCCTTGCCCTTGAAACGATCCCTGCCCCTCTGATTCGAACCCTGGCCTCTCTGAGCAATGGCCTGGTGTCTCTCCTGCCTCTCCCTGGCGATGTCCTTCTCGTCTTGCTCGGCCAACAATGCTTTGGACACAATCTCCTTGAAAGTAACAGCTTTAGACATGTTGATATCACGACGAATCTCCGCTCTAAGGCCTCGAATGAAATGAGCGCCCTTGTCCTTGTCGTTCGAAGCAATATACGGAGCAAATAGGCAACCCTCCTCAAACTTCAGGATATACTGGCCAACATCCAAGCTCCCCTGTCGAAGTTCCAAGAACCCCGTAACCTTCCTCGCTCGAAGTACGTCGGGGAAATACTTGTCGTAGAACAAGTCAGTGAACTCTGACCACTTCAGTGTCGCAACATCAACTCCAACTTTCGTCGCATTCCACCAAATGCGGGCAGCCTTAACCAACATGAAAATGGCACAACTAATCCTGTCTTTGTCCTCATACTGGAGATGATCGAAGATAGCTTCAAGCGCCTTGACCCACTCGACAGCAACTAGAGGATCGGTGCTACCTGCGAAATCCGGTGGATCCATTCTCTTAAAAGCAGAAAAGACGGCATCAGTGCCAACAGCCTGAGCAACTGGACCTCTCACTTGGCCTCTACCCTGTCCTGCTCCTTGCAATCGGAGCAACTGTTGAATCTGATCGCTATGAACCTTAGCCTGCTCCTTAAGCAACTTGCCGAACTCGTCGACAACTCTCGAGGAAGAACTATCCTCACCCTCTGCCGCCTTACGCTTAGGAGGCATACTCTACAATTGCTCACAAGACACCAATCAATATATATAACAATGGATAGATGCAAGAAAACGTACCCGGACAGTTGAAAGTAGACGAAGTCATATGCATTGGTCCGAAGAACCGGTGCTCTGATACCACTAAATGTGACACCCTGACCCGTTACAATTAAAATACAGCGGAATTTAAAAATTTTCTTTCAAATGGAAGGAGTTTCAAAATACATTTTATAAAAGTGTTTACAAAATAACAACATGATCATTCCAATGACATAACAAAATACAAAATATCATTAGTGTGATCATGTTACAAAATGATACAAAATAATCATCCTTCCAATCTTCGTATGCATATGACCCCCATCCACAGTCAACGTCCCGGTCCGCCGCTCTTATCTGCATCACATGAAAATAACTGAAATGAGAATAAATCTCAGCAAGTGGAACTCTTACATAGCAATGATACATAGTATACTCTGTAAAACATGGCTTTTAAATCATAAATACCATCGACTCTGAAACATGAATAACGTAGCAATAGCTGTAGCAATAGCAATGGCAATAGATAGCAAAACGATGGTATTTCTCTTTTCTATGGTTGGATTGATATCAATAGTATCTGTGACTGTGGTTGCCAATATCCCATCGATATAAATCGATAACTGTGAGGGGATAAAAGCCTATGGTCGATGATCATCTAATTGCATGCAATGCTCTGACTATGATTAATCAATCCAATAAAAACATTTGAACTCTGAATAGCATTTAAAGCCGTCGTTTCGCAATCTCATAATATCTCTTGTATTCCCTTTTTAACAATAGTGAGACATACAATGCCTCCAATAGATAATCAATGAAATCAATACATAACAATGGATCAATTGAAGGGAATAACACTTTGAAACCTTTAAAACACAATACATATAATATCATGTGAGCAAAAAGGATGAAATTCCACTTACAAACCAATAGAACACCTCCAACTATACTCTTGGTACACCACCTACAACAATAATCCATAAATAACACCAATATCAAGACTAAATCCAAGAGTCCATGCTAAATAATCCATAGAACCATCAAAACATCAAATCCAAAATAACCCTTAACTCGAAACCTCATTAGAATCGTACCAAAAACTTACCTAAGCTTCCTTATACCACGGAGAACGTCGATCTCAAGTCGGAAATCGAAACAAAGCCAAGAATCAAAGGTAGGAAGCAAAAGAAATGGAGAAAACCCTTGCCAAAAGGAGAGAAAAATCGGAAATGGAAGATAGGATAAGGTAGGTATGGCCAACAACTCCCAAAAAGTGACTTAAAATCTCGCCCATACTTACACCGCGGGTGCGGTCACACAAGCACCGCGGGTGCGCTAAGCTCACGGCCAACCAAAATAAATCCCATGCACAAACACCGCGGGTGCGGTGCTACAAATACCGCGGGTGCGGTCTCACCGCGGGTGCGGTCCTTGCACTGCCGCGGGTGCGTTGTCCACACGGCCTTCCAAATCCAAAATGATGAATAGTACACCGCGGGGGCACTCATCTAAGAGCGCGGGTGCACTCTACTCACGGCAATGAACAGTAACAAAACAACTAAAATCGATTCGAAACGCTGAAACGAACAATCAACACCAACTAACACCTCAAATAAATAATAACCAATAATACTATAGCCCAAAACACAACTATAATCATCTAATCACATAACCCAATTAACACAATAAAGCTTAAACCGTACCGTACACCGGGCTCGGCTATTACATTATCTCCTTTGAATATCACTATAAATACCTGCAAGGGTTAAACAAGGTTAAGTAAACATAAAAATCAAATGAAAGAAGAGGTAACAACTGATCCAGAAGCAGAAGCAAGAATGTTCAGAAGACATCTTGCTGCGATTTCTAAGAGGATGTTGGAAAAAGTCGTTCTGCACATAATGATCCATGGATCGTACTCTTGGAGTTGTAATATCAACAGTCAAAAAGATTGTTTGCTTTCAATGATACTGATATGTAGCATCGATCCCTTCCAGAAGCATGCTAATGCAATAAGAGAGTGCTGGTGGATCGATAAAGCTGATATCATCTATGATGCCCTGTAAAGTATCTGATTATACATTGCTTGCTAGATTCTTTTCGAAAAAGATTCTCCTTCTTCTGCTGAAGTACTTTGCAAAGATACTACAAGCTGCTGATATTATTAAAGACATAAGCTTGATTAGTCTAGAATTTCATAAGACGTTTCGATTGTTTTGAGATTTCTGTAACTTTTGATTTGTTTAATGTACTGGAATTTTTTTAATAAAATATCAGTTGAAGTACTTTACATTCCTTTATTCCTTTCTGCAAACAACTTAATGTTAGAAGAATAAAATGAATAAATGAATAAATTCAGAAGGAAGTAAGTCGTCTTAAGATAGCTTCTACTGGAAACTAAAGAAAGCCTAGTTTTGTTAATGAGACAAAATACCTTTTGCATCTGACACAGAATCACAGAAGATCAGAATAAAGTTCTACCTAAATTAGTGCAATTTTTGGTAACTAAAATGTTGATAGCTTGATATGGGATGTTTCATATATCTACTGTAGTCAAGACTTTCTCGAGCTTTGGTCTTTGGTTTTCGTCTATAAATATGAACATGTGGTAAACCAGATAATCATTCTTAAGAGAAATGGCAAGAGATAATAGTCCTGATTTGGCTGATGAGTTCATGAGGGAGGTGACCGCTGCAAGAAAGAAGGCAATAGAGGACAAGGTGCTGAAGAAGACACTTGCTACTTGGACTAAAATACAGGAGCTTAAGTCTTCCTTCGAGAGTGGGCGAACATCTTCCACCAAGGAGTTGATAATGATGACGAAATATTATCGACGTCTCCATAGTGCTGATAGTGCAGACGTTGTCTCTGATGATGGCGTCTACCTTCTCATGCTCTTAAAAGAGCTAAAGACTCTAAAAAAGATTGTTTTTTCATATGAGTTTCTACGTACCTCTACTGGAGAGCTGACCACTTGGTTGGCATCCTGGAGAGTTTACGTTTTAAACAGAAGAGAGAAATGTATGCCTCCGCTTCTATTATCTTTAATGAAATATTATGTCTATTGATTGTCCCTAGCGTTCAGCTTTTACCTTCTGAAAAATTAAAAACTGAATAATCACAGAGGAAAAGTTAAGCCAAAATATCAGATGATGATAAATAATCAAGTTAAATCTATCAATCCAAGTGTATTTCGAAAGTAAGAAAACTTATTCTCAGGCAGAGGTTTTGTAAAAATGTCTGCTGCTTGCTGATCAGTAGGAATGTATTCCAGACGAATGTTCTTATTTTGCACATGATCTCTGATAAAATGATGTCTGATATCAATGTGTTTAGTTCTGGAATGGAGTACTGGATTATGTGATATAGCAATTGCACTGGTGTTGTCACAAAATATAGGTGATTCAGAGGCTTGAACTCCATAGTATTTGAGTTGTTGCTGTATCCAAAGTATTTGAGAACAACAGCTTCCAGCAGCAAGATATTCAGCTTCTGCAGTAGACGTGGCTATGGAAGTCTGCTTTTTGCTAAACCAGGAAATCAACCTATCACCAAGAAATTGACAAAAACCACTTGTGCTTTTCCTATCCAGTTTACATCCTACATAATCAGCATCTGAGTATCCAATAAGATTAAACGACGAGTCCTTGGGATACCAGAGGCCTACATTTTGAGTACCCTTAAGATATTTTAAAATTCTTTTACCAGCAATGTAATGTGATTGTTTAGGGTTTGATTGAAATCTAGCACAAATGCTAACAACAAACATGATACCTGGTCTAGTGGCAGTAAGGTATAACAATGAACCAATCAAACCATGATACTGAGTTACCTCTACTGAAATTCCCCCTTCATCTTTATCAAGTTTAGTAGATGAGCTCATAGGAGTAGAAGCAGCAGAGCATGTTTCCATCCCAAACTTTTTCAGTAGTTCCTTTGTATACTTAGTTTGGTTTATGAAGATTCCAGTATCAAGTTGCTTGATTTGAAGTTCTAAGAAAAATGTTAATTCTCCCATCATGCTCATCTCGAACTGCTCCTGCCTTAACTTAGCAAACTTTGCACATAATTTGGGGTTAGTTGACCCAAATATGATATCATCAATATAAATCTGAACTAATAATATGTGTTTGTTTTTGGCTAAGGTAAACAAATTTTTATCTATTGTACCAACGATGAAACCATGATTAATGAGAAATTGTGAAAGTGTGTCATACCAAGCCCTAAGTGCTTTTTCAGACCATACAATGCATTATATAATTTAAAAACATGATTTGGTAACAAATGATTAGAAAAACCTGGAGGCTGTTCAACATAGACTTCCTCTTGTAGTAGACCATTAAGAAACGCACTCTTTACATCCATTTGATATACTTTGAAGTTTTTGAAAGCAGCAAAGGCTAAGAATATTCTGATAGCTTCGAGCCTAGCTACTGGTGCAAAGGTTTCATCATAGTCTATTCCTTCTTCTTGTCTAAATCCTTGTGCCACCAGTATTGCTTTGTTTCTTACAACTGTTCCTTCCTCATTTAGTTTGTTTCTGAATACCCACCGAGTTGCAATGACAGCTTGGTGAGAAGGTCTAGGTACTAGAAACCAAACTTTATTCCTCTCAAATTGATTCAGCTCTTCTTGCACAGCTTGTATCCAAGTGGGATCCAGAAGAGCTTCTTCAATCTTCTTTGGTTCATCTTGAGAAATAAAAGCAGCATGCATGTATTCATTTATCATCTGTCTTCTAGTCCTTAGTGGAGCTGCTGGATTTCCAATTACCAAAGATGGAGGATGAGATTTTCTCCAAATAAAAGGATTTAGATTGTCTTCATATAAGACAGTAGATTGTTTTGGAGTATCGACTGCTGGTTCTGGAATGTCAGCTGCTAGTTCTGGAGAATCAGCTGCTGATTCTTGAGTAACAGCTGCTGGTTCTGGAATGTGAATGTCTGGTTCTGGATTTTGAATATCTTTGACACTTGCTTTTGCATCATCTTCACTGTCTAATTCCAGATGAACCCTGTCTAATCTTTTACTTAAATTAGATATGTTAGTAATCTCGGGAACACTGCTGTCTTCATCAAAGACAACATGAATAGATTCTTCAACATTAAGAGTTTTATTATTGAAAATTCTAAAAGCCTTACTAACTGCTGAATATCCAAGAAATAAACCAGTGTCAGATTTTGAATCAAAAGCAGCTAAATGATTTTTGCCATTATTGTGCACAAAGCATCTACAACCGAAAACATGAAAGTAAGATACGTTCGGTTTACTTCCTTTCCATATTTCATATGATTTTTGCCATTATTGTGCACAAAGCATATCTTGTTGATCATCGTTCTGTTTTTTGTGTAGCAAGCTGTATTAATAGCTTCTGCCCAGAAGCGCTGAGAGATATCTGCATCTGCTAGCATTGTTCTAGCAGCTTCTTTAAGTGTTCTATTTCTCCTTTCAGCTACTCCATTTTGTTGAGGCGTCCTGGCAGCTGAGTATTCATGATGAATGCCCTTTTCATCTAGATATATCTCAAGAGTCTTGTTAGTAAATTCAGTACCTTGATCACTTCTGATTCTAATGACAGAAATTGATTTTTCATTTTGAATATTTTTCAGAAGTTTGATCAGGAGGCTACTGGGTTGATCTTTTCCAGCAAGAAAAATTACCCAAGTAAATCTAGAGAAATCATCAACAACAACAAGGGTGTATCTCATTCTCCCTAAGCTTATGATAGGGCTTGGACCAAATAAATCCATATGTAATAATTCTAAACATCTTGAGGATGATTAACTGCCTTTATTTTTGAAGCTAGATCTTACTTGCTTACCAAGGTGACATGCAGAACATACATGATTCTTAATAAATTTTATGTCTGGCAATCCATCGACTAAGTTCTGCTTTTTGAGATTGTTGATAGACTTAAAATTTAGATGATTCAATCTTTTGTGCCACAACCAGTGTTTATTACTTAGAGATGCAACTAAACATGTAGGAGCAATGATATGATCTATGTTCCATGAGATTTTATAGGTGTTGCCTTTTCTTACTTCGGTTATAACAGTAGAATCATCAGCATTTTTAACTGTGCAAGTGTGCTTCTGGAATGCTACTGAAAATCCATTATCACATAATTGACTAATACTGATCAAGTTATAACAAAGAGTTTCAACTAAGAGCACATCCTTAATGGTGATGTTACCAAGGATAATCTTACCCTTACCCACTGTTTTACCTTTTGAGTTAACCCCAAAGGTTATCTCTGGTCCAGCACAACTTACTACTTCTGATAGTAGACTTTTCTGTCCAGTCATATGTCTTGAACATCCACTATCTAAATACCATGTTGAGCTGCTGATCTTGGTTTTCTTCACCTGTTCCTGCAAACACAAATTTTAGTATCTGGTACGCAATCTATTTGGGTCCAAGCCTTATTAGTCTATTTGGAACCCACATTTGTACAATTTTTGTACTTCGGATATCCATGGAGGTGTGTGGAACAAAGGGTCTGTTTTTTCTAACATTGTGCATCCTAGTATGTTGTTCTTCCCTTCTGTTTCTGTTGTCCAGCCTGTATCTCTTCTGAACAGGTCTAGAATTGTAGTACTTGTAGTTTTTAACCTTCATAGGAGGTTGTCTTCCTGAGTTGAATCCTCTTCTGATTCTAGAACTCTGGTCAACTTTTTCCATAGGTTCAACATAACCCAGACCATAATGCATTCTTTTGATCATCTGATTTACATTCCTTTCTACTGAAACAGTAGGTACTTCTGGTTTCTGTACCACACTGGATTTCACAAAGTGAATATACTTCCATTTGCACATATCCAGTTTTGGCTTAGTATTTGTTTCAGAAGTGCCTTCATTATTACAAAATCCAAGACCACTTCTGTCTCCAGATTGTTTTTGTAACTCTTGCATCTTTTCCAGTGAAATAGAAGACTTGTTCCAAGAAATTACCAGTAGTGATAACTTCTGGTTTTCAGAAAGCATCTTCTGGTAATCTGTTTTTGCTCTTTCATTCTCCGTTTTTAATTTACTCATCTCAACTTGTAAATCATTACAGCTGTCTACTTGCAAGCAAGTTAACTTACTGTTCTGATCCTTTAAGTCCTGATTTTCGATCTTAACTTCCTCGAATGATTGAGAAAGTCTAGAATAATATTCTACCATGTCGTGTAATGCTTTGAGTAACTCAGTGCGTGTAAATTCATCAGAATCAAAGTCAAATACCTCTCCATATGTCGAGGTTGAATCAGTATTCGCCATCAGACATTTGATCTCATCATCATCACTTTCACTCGAAAGGCTTTCAGAACCAGAAGATTCAGAACTTGAGTCTGCCCATTTGGGCTTACTTTCTTCTGCAATCATTGCCTTCCTGTCTCTTCTGGTCTTTTTATCATTGCGTTTGACACCCTTCTTTCTCTGGTCATCCTTCTTTGGTTTTGGACAATCAGCAATGAAGTGTCCAACTTTTCCACAGTTAAAGCATGCCATGTCACTAGGTGATGATTCCTTTTTGAAATTGCGGTTGGGACTTTGAAATGTTCTATGATTCTTTCTCATGAATCTGGAAAACCTTTTAACAAATAATGACATTGCGTCATTGCTTATCTGTTCAGCACTTGTCTCAGAAGTGTTCTCTAAAGCAGTAGCAGAAGATGAGCTTGGAGCAACTGTAGCAGTAGAGTTTGCAGTAGCTGCGAGAGCTTTGGTTGGTGGATTTGCTAAGGGCTCTTCTCCACTTCGAACTTCAAGTTCAAACTCATATGACTTTAAATCCGAGAACAAGTCGTGTAGTTCTAACTTGTTGAGATCCTTGGAAGCTCTCATTGCCATTGTTTTGACTTCCCGTTGTCTGGGTAGGCCTCTCATTACCTTTAATGCAATTTCTCTATTGCCAAAGTCTTTCCCAAGAGCTGAGAGTTCATTGACGAGGCTGCTGAATCGTTCATCAAATTCATTCATAGTTTCTCCAGCCCTCATTTTCATATTTTCAAACTTCTGCTTGGCTACAGACAGTTTGTTTTCCTTTGTTTCTTCATTTCCTTCACAGATCTGAATTAATTTTTCCCAGATTTCCTTGGCAGTATGGCACATCTTGATTTTGCTGAATGTATTTTTATCGAGTGTCTTGTATAAAATGTCCTTCGCAACGTTGTCAAGATTGGCTTTCTTTTTGTCCTCACTCGTCCATTCATATCTTGGTTTTTCAAGCATCTGAGGGGCACCTTCGGTGATAGCAATAGCTGGATTTGGCTTTAGGATCTTTAATGGACCATCAGTGATGACATACCACATGTCATCATCTTGAGCTGCAAGATGAGCGTGCATTCTGATTTTCCAATCATCGAAATCTTCTTTTGAGAACATTGGAACTTTGTTGAAATGAGCCATGTCTGTTAAATATTTTTCAGAACAAGATTAACTCTGCTCTGATACCACTTGTTGAGGATCGGGTTGAGTTTAGAAAGGGGGTCGAATAAACTCAATGGCCAACTTATTAAAATTCTTTCGAATGATATGCTAAAATCCTGTTAGAGATTTTAACGATTCTTTCTCAAGTATAAAGACCAGCAGATCACAAGATAATGTGCGGAAAACGATCTGTTGGTTAGTGGGTGAAAAATGATAAAGCCGAAAAACAGTAGATAGCACAACGATTTTTTCTGGAAGTTCGAAGATGAATCTTCTACGTCTCCCCTTCTTCTATTTCCAGAAGGTATCACTAAAAGACTTTGGTGAATACAGCACAACAATTGTACACACCCACTTCAATAGGAGATGACCTTCGCCTATTGAAAATCTTAGCTTTACAACTCAACTTTTTGAATGATCGTAAATTATGGAAAAGACTCTTTTCCAGTTACAAATTCTTCTATCAATGATTTGATCAAATAAATAGTTTAAAAAGATATAACTGAAGTAGCTAGCACAATATGATCTCAATGATCAACAGTATGCAATGAAGCGTGTGCTGCCTTTTTCAGTGTTGAGCTCTTTAGATAACTGAAAGTTCTAACAATGCTCGAATGATGTTTTTCAATTCAAATTTTTGTTCAATGTGTCGTGTTTTTCCACAAAATTCTTCATCTCCATATATAGGCTCTATTCAACGTTCAAAAACTGAACGACTCTTTTCTTTTTGGTGTTTCACTTTATTGCTTAAAATGGACCCTGCAGAATACATTAAAAGTAATCAGTCGCAGTTCATACCAAAAATGGTATACCGTCTTAAATGTTCTTGTATAGCATTTAATGGCATTTAATGAAGCAATAAATGTTGATATCACGTTTAATAGATCAACGGTAATATTTAGACACTTTGAGATACGCAAGATTCTGTTAGTGTATATTTCCAATTTTGTATCCTTCTAGTTCTAGTTTTAGCTAAGACATTATTCGAGCAAGTTTTTAGCGCTGATACCAGTACTTCTGGTTTTACAATATCTACTGGTTTTGTACTAATCCATCATCTACTGGTTTTTCCTTAGCATCTCTATTCTAACAATTTTGCGCGATATAAGTACTTCTGGTTTACAACATCTACTAGTTCTACTGTTTTGTACTAATCCAACATCTACTGGTTCTACTGGTTTTGTACTAATCCAACATCTACTTGTTTTTCCTTAGCATCTCCACAATAATTTTAATTCTAACACACAAGAAATTGGCAAAAAAGCTGTCACCCGAGTGGTAGAATCTTACAACTTCGGGCGCGAAGATTGATTTCCAGACATAAGAGCTGCCGCCCGGGCGGTAGGATTTTATTGCTCGGGCACGAGATGTGCATTTCAAAGTATAAATTTTAGAAGACTCCGCACTCGGGCGATAGAATCTTACCGCTCGAGTGCGAGTGCCGCACCTCACAAGCAGAATTACAGAGGAGTTGGCGCTGGTGCAGTAGAATCTTACCGCTCGAGCGGTACTCAATTTGGAAAAAAATACGAAAGATGATTTCTTACCTTTCGGAGGAAATTGCCAAGGGTGGCTGCACAAAAACAACCCTAGAAAGGATTTTCAGAGAGGATTCAGCAGCCACCAAGGTTTGGAAGAGAGAAAAGGCATGGAGGAAGCTTGAAGTTGAATATTCAAGATTTCCGGGCAACATTCTTCGCTTTTTCGTCACGACTCGTATTTCTAGTTCAATTTCTTCTTGATTATACATTGTTTGCTTATTTTTATAATGAATTCTAGTAGCTAATTTTCATTATTTTTTGGGATTTAAGGGGATCCTACCCCGAAACCGAGTTTAGTTGATTCATCTAACAAATTTTGATCTATTCTTTATTGTGCTATTATTTTCATTGTGTTTTTGAAGCGTAGCTAACTTTAATAACGAGATCATATTGCCATTGAGTTCGAGAGAATATCCCGTGATAGAAATGAGTAGCATAATCCGTGGATTTACAATTTACATATAAATATGAAGTTGGATACACGTTGATAGTCATAGTCCAGTAGGTCGAAAGCTAGGGGATTTCATAGAACGACATGAAATTCACATTTGATAAATAATTAAAGAAATTTAATTACTTCACTGAGTCAAATTAGTTTGACATAGCTCGAGAGGGCATGTTCAATTGGATAGGAAATCCAGTCGAAAGCGTAGATCATTGTCGAACGAATTAAGTAGATTAGCGAGGGGTAGGTAAACCGAGATTCCCAACAAAATCATTTCTCATTGAACTTTAATCAATCATTCTAGCTTATTTATTTCATCATTTAATCCTTGAACCATTTCATTGAGTTTTTATTTAATCATTGTAGTAGTAAACAATCATCCAAATTATCCTTGCTAAATATTTGAATAATTAAGAATAACAATTGCGAAATACAGTCTCTAGAAGAACGATATTTGTACTCTCGTACACTATATTATTACTTGACATCGTGCATTTGCGATTATTAGGAGCTTGAAGTTTAAAAATTTTACTAAGGATTTTATAGTGCAAGTTTTGCTCGATCAAGTTTTTGACGCCGTTACCGGGGACTGTTAATTCACAATTTTATTCTTAGTTATCAACTTTAGCATTCTTTATTTTGTTTTATTTGAGTTGACACCTTCAATTTCTTTGCTTATATCTCTTTTGGTGCATGCCAAAGTCTCTTGAATCTGAACTTGAGGTATTCTATCCCGAGATTGAAAGAGCCCTCCGCAGGCGAAGACAACAACATAGGCTTAAAGATATGATGAGCATGAACGTGCATGAAGAACAACATCATGAAGACCTACATGTCGAGGAGCCAAGACATATACCCATGCTGGAGTACGCACAACCTTCTCTTGATGGAGCACGTCCAAGCAATGTGCGACAAACCATCCGGGCAAATCAGTTTGAGATCAAGCCAGTCATTATTCAGATGATTTAGAATACTATCCAATTTGGTGGAACTGCACTAGATGACCCAAACATTCACGTCACATACTTTCTTGAAATTTGCAATACTTTTAAATTCAATAGAGTTTCTGATGACGCTGTTAGATTGCGTTTGTTTCCTTTATCTTTAAGTGAAAAAGCTAAAGCCTGGTTAAATTATTTGCATGTATTTCCATCACTACTTGTGAGGACATGGCAAGAACATTTCTCATCAAATACTTCCCTCCCTCTAATACCATGAAGTTGCAGGCAGACATCACTACCTTCGCCCAATTCGAGCAAGAGTCCTTATATGAGACATGTGAGTGCTACAAAGATTTATTACAGAGATGCCCACATCACGAACTGCCTCTTGGGTTAGTAGTTCGAACTTTTTATTATGGCTTGCTCACTGTCAATCATACTATGATAAATGTTGCTGCTTATGAGAATTTATTGAGAAAACCCGCCAAAGAATGATATTGATTGTGAGAGGAGATGGCTGCCAGCAGTTATAATGTGGGGACCCGGGCTCTAAATCGATTCGATCTGGGATTAAATGGATCTGTGAGAAAATGTGGGTCAATTTTTCGCTTTTTAACATTCATTCAAATGTATATAAACAAGCACAGATTCTTTATTTATTTCTACAAACATACAATATGTCTCGGTTTAATACATTCATACAACTAGTGTTTAATACAAGATACCCAAATACAAGTAGTCCAATTCTAATAAAAGCCACTAGTCATCTTCTGCGCCCGTAGTCACCACGCTATCTCGAACTCATCTCTGTCGTGACCCAGATCCTGCCCCACCTGTTGTTATGCACACATACATACATAACAACAGCCGGAAATTCCGGTGAGAACAAATCCCAGTATAAAACATGTATACATGCTAACATAAAATCATGAATCATGCATGAAAGCAATAATAAAGGGGTTCCATAGTCTATGAAACCAATCCATATTAGCATGCAATGCAAATCAAATCATGTCTTGACTCAACTCGACTCTACTCTAGGGATCCCGGGGTGAATAAGACGTCAATGTCTGTTACCTACCCTCCCAATCGAATGTCTACAATCGGAGGAAATCTGCTCATATGCGTCGATACACCGAACGTCTAGTTTTGACAAATCTGTCAATGACTCTCCTATCTCAATGCTTGAATATAAATCTATAAACACAGCATTATCATATCAGGAGATTTGAATATAATCTATAAACTAGTCAAAACATATCAAAAGATACAATAATAAATCTAGTATGTGATTTTATTGGGAAACTTCAATCAAATCTGATTTGAGTCATATCTTCCCTATAATCACATGAATTATACCTTTCGTCGTACAATATCTGTCGTAGTCGAAGTCTCGATGTCAAGTCTGTCAATCTCGATCTGAAATAGCAATGTTGATACACATTTTATCAATCTCTAACTTAACCAAGACATATATACAATCTATAATCAGTCTTGATACAATTTGACGGCATAACGGCGTGTTCTCGAGATACCAATCAATTCAAATCTAAATATATATCAACACATCAAAAGCCTCAATTCAAAATCAATGCCATAACCATTTCAACTCTGAAAATCTGCATGATCTCAATTCAATACATGCTGGAAATAAACAACAATCACATACGATATCCGGTAATCAAACCGTTTACGATTCTACGACATCTATGATCTCAATAACATCTATTCACAACCATATCAGAAGTCCTCCAACATTTCAACTTCAAAACATGCTGAAAAGATATAAAAAGTATACCCTTTTGAAGTCCTTGTCGAGAGGAACATGAATCTCGTCTCGGATTTAAGTTTAGATGTGTAATTCCTTCAAAATCACAACCTTAAAACATAAGGAGTTGAAGCTTCTCTCCACTCTCTCTCGTTCTCAGCTGATGGAAGGGGTGAAAGTGAAGACTCAGCACAATTAAGTATAAATACCATGCCATGTGTCAGCTTGAGAAACAAAGGTGGACTTCTCGCATGCAGCACCGCGGGTGCGGTAGGTTCGGGAGCGCAGGTGCGCTCATGCTTCTGCAATCCATTCATTTTCCAAAATTCAACGACCGCGGGTGCGGTCTCATTCTTACCGCGGGTGCGGTGTTGCTTCGGTAAAATTTGTCAACTTTCTGTCCATGCACCGCGGGTGCGGTGGTTCTTGGACCGCGGGTGCGCTGTGCTCTCGGCACCACTTTTATTTTTCCAAACAGCAACGACCGCGGGTGCGGTCTTGCTTGTACTCAAAACTCTAATTTCTTATATCATGCATTCTCATATCTTCCGAGTATTTCGTCAATGAAGACTAATAAATCTCGAGCCTTACATATAATCCTCAATCTAAGAGGAATAATCAGAGAAGGAGTGTAGAAGTTCACCAGGTAAGAAATTTTTCTGCGGTTGCTGCACAATTATAGGCTTTGAGTAGGAGAATAAATAATATGAATGTTGATGGTACGACCATGAGACTGCAAGAGATCTTCTGTGATGGTTGTTGAGGTGAGCACTTCACCAAGGATTGCCAGACAAGGAGTCATAATTATGTGCAAAATGAGGCACCTGTGAACCATGTGGGGACTCAAAACCATCCTAAGAATGACCCATATTCCAACACATTTAATGTTGGATGGAGGCAACACTCAAATTTCTCATGGAGTGGTCAAAACAGTCAGGGTCGCTCACAAGGAGGCCAACAGTATGGGAAGCAACCGATGTATAGATCTGAGCCTCGAGAGGAGAAATCTAATTTAGAGTATGATGTCTCAATTTATGTCTGCAACGAAAACTTGACTACACAATTCAGCTCTCAAAGGCTTGGAAACTCAGATCGGATAGTTGGCCAAGATAATGTCAAGCATAGATCAGGGCACCTTGCCAAGAAACTTCGAGACTAACCCTAAAGAGCAATTGAATGTGATTGAGTTAAGGGTTGGGAAAACTTTAGTCGTAGGAGGACGCAAAAAGCCACTTGTAAGAGGAACAGGTCGAAACACCAAAGGGTAAGTCATCTAACTCGACACCTGCACTCACCGCAAAATATAGAATTGTTATTCCTCCACTTTTTCCGGCAGCATTAAAAAAAGCTAAAATTGATGCGCAATCTGGTAAGTTCATTGAAATATTCAAGAAATTTCACATCAATATTCCCTTTCCCGATGCTTTGATGCAAATGCCTAGCTATGATAAATTGCTGAAGGACATCTTAGCAAATAAGAGGAAGTTGAAAGGCCTTATGAAGGTAAAATTAACTGAAAATTGCTCTATAATGGTGCAAAACAAGATCTCACCAAAACTCAAGGATCCAGGGAGTTTTTTATTCCTTGCATAATTGGTGATGTGGTTTTTCATAAAGCTTTGTGAGATCTTGGTGAAAGTATTAACCTTATACCTTTGTCTATATGTATGAAACCTGGATTGGGAAAGCATAAGCTAACGAAGATGTCCTTGCAGTTAACAGACAGATCTATCAAATATCCACGTTGAGTTATAGAGGATGTATTAGTGAAAGTGAGAAAGTTTATATTTCCAACATATTTTTAGGTTCTTGACATGGAATAGGATAGGGAGATGCCCTTGATTTTAGGGAGACCGTTTCTTGCAATTGGCAAGGATGTGATTGATGTGCAAGAAGAGAAGTTGAGATTGTGAGTGGGAGAGGAGGAAATCAATTTTAATGTTTTTAACGCTCTTAAGCACGCACTGCACACTAATGATTGTTCTATTGTTGATTCATTGGATTCACTTGTGTGTCATTTTACGCAGGTGCTATGAAAGATCCATTGGAAGCCACTCGCACCACTGAAGTGAAGGAGGATGAACTGAATGCAGAAAAATTTGAAAGATTGGCATACTTTAGTGCCAAACATCCATGGAAGAAGCCATTAAGGATGAAATTAGATGATTTGGGCGATCGAAGAGACATGACACCTTAGAAGTCAAGCATTGAGGAATCGCCGCCACGTGAGCTCAAACCACTGCCTCCACAGCTGAAGTACGTGTACTTAGAGCATACAATGCTAGCACCCGACAAGCGCATTACACCGAGGGAATTTAAAAAAGTTGAAGCGGTGCTCCTGCACAACTCCAAGCTGCATTTATTTCCTGGCAAGCTCAAGTCAAGATGGACGGGCCCTTACATGATCACCAAAGTGTTCCCCTCGAGAACCATAACTTTGAGAGATGGAAAAAATGAGCCGTTCACAGTCAATGCTCAACGACTGAGGCATTATTTGGGTGGCATAGTGGAGCCACAAATTTGAGTCGCTCGATTCCAAAACAGTCAGAGCTGAGAGGGAACCTACAGTCTAGCTCTCGACTATAAATTGAGAACTAATTTCTTTCTCTTCCTACTTGTTTTTATTTTCGTCTTTTATTTAGTTGAGTTTTAAATTATATCTCTGCCTCCGTTCCCATTCCGCTATGCTTACCCTCAGTCGTACGATCAGGAGCCCAGAGTTGTCCAACAGGAGCAAGACGAGAACGAGCATTGATCCGAGGAGTTCACTGTTTCGCTTTCTTTTCCTTTTTATTTTATGCTGCATTGTGTAGTTTGTTATCATCATTCTTGCATTCTGTCGTTTGCATTGCATTTGTTTTTGTGTTCTACATATGTGTTTCATTGATGTGTTTCATTATTTTGTGCAATAGGGACATTGCCCACACTTAGTATGAGGGGGTCAGTCATTTGTGTATGAAAAAAGTATGTTGGTAGCTAAAGATGATTTTGGGCTTGATGAATTACATTTTCTTAGTCTTGTCACTCGTATTTAATACCCCTTTAGCATGAATAACTATGAATTTTTATATGCACATATAGCGGGTTTCGGTAGTTGTGTGAATGATAGTCGAGTTTAAAAATTTGTGGGAGAATTATGAAAGACATGAGATGCGAGTAGAACTTGAATGAATGCCTGTTGAAAGGAGTGACTGACCACTAGAAAAACATAGTAAACCTAGAATAACATTCTTCCAATCGTGCATAAAACCTCAAAATTTGTCCCTAAGACAAATAAATGAACATGCCTTATAGTCAGAGCCTAGGGAGTACACATGAGAAAATTTTTGCACTTATTAAAAAAAAAAAGAAAAAAATGTGAAAAACAAAATGTGATGTAAGGTGTGGGGGAGCCAAAAATGAATGAAATCCTATCCCTAGGCTAAAAAGATGGAGATATAAGGCGTTGAGGAATGTCAGATGAAAATTCTGACAAGTGCATAATGAAAATGATCGGTGTACTCCCAATCTTTTCAGACCACTTGAGCACATGTTGACATTACCCCCTAAATATCATTGTGCAACCATGAAATTCTACTACATTGTGTTTACTGGTTGGTCACGAATAAAAACGGAATTCAGGAGAGTGAAAACTTGTGTTGATTTGGTGATTCACATGAATTGCAAACAAATTTATCTGAAGTACAAGCTAGTAGAACCCACAGCACACACACGAACACATTTTTTGTCAAAATAAAAGTGCTTTAAAAGGGGTGGTAATGGGTGTTATGATTTCAATGATGAGATGTAGTTTAAAAACCCGTAGAGGCATGAGACGTCAGTTGCTGTTTCGCCATTGATTTGATTGGTTTAGTACTTTTATTTGGTGTCTTATTTTGTATCTTAGTTGTGGTCTAAGACCTATTTTTCATGAGGGCATGCAAAAGGTCAGTACGAGGGGCTTGATAGGTGATGTTTTTACGTATTTTATTGCATTAGTTTTGTGTTTTTTTGCATTGTGTGTGCATGGATTTCATATACATTTTGTTTGTTATAGAATTAGAATATGCATACGATCATGTCTAACTTGTATGTTAAGAATTTGCAGGTGAAATGACCGGATAACTTAAATCGGGATAGAAATGTGCAAGCCACAAGAAATTGGCAGTAGAATCTTACCGCTCGGGCGCGAAGATGGATTTCCGAACATAAGAGTTGGCGCTAGAGCAGTAGGATTTACCGCTCAGGCGCGAGATGTGCCTTTAAAAGTCTAAATTACAAAAGGCTCGGCGCTCAAGCGGTAGAAGCAGTAGAGAGCGAGTGTCGCACCTCACAAGCAGAATTACAGATGAGTTGGCACTCGGGTGGTAGAATCTTACCTTCCGAGCGGTACTCAATTTTGAAAAAATATGGGAGATAAAACAAACCTAGACACCATTTCCAGAGAGGATTCAGTAGCCACCAAGTTTTGGAAGAGAGAAAAGACTAGGAGGAAGCTTGGAGTTGAATATTTCAAGATTTCCTTACAACATTCTTCGCTTTTTCGTCGCGACTCGTATTTCTGGTTTCAATTTTTTCTTGTTTAAACATTGTTTGCTTATTCGATCATGAATTCTAGTAGCTAATTTTCATTTTGTTGGGATTTAAGGGGATCCTACCCCAAAACTAGTTTTGTTGTTTCATCTATCGACTTTGATTTATTCTTGATTGTGCTTTTATTTTATTTGTGTTGTTGAAGCGTAGCTGTAATGCCCGGTTACTCGTACAAATGATTATAACACGTTTATGTCGTTTACTTTGTAGTTAATTACCTTATTAGATTTCACGTGATGATTGAAGTATCAATATTGAGATTGAACATGACTTTTATATTGTTTATGGTGCATTGAGAATGAATAAATGTCAAAATAGTGATGGTAAGATGTGTACATAGAAATAGTGTTATGAAGTTGGTAGGAAATGAGATGTAGATATGGTAGTTTTTACGGGTTTTAGCATAATGATTTGAATATTGATCCAAATTGTGTGAGGCCTTAACCATTAGAAAGCTAAGATATAATGCTACAACTTTCACGTTTTGGGTTTTGTCCAAATCATTGTGGAAGATAAGCCAAAAGCGCCGCCTTGCATATAAGAAGATAAGCTTCGACTTTCTAAGCCATTGTATCAGTTTCCTTCATTCTTTTCTCAGCAAAACTCGAGAGAAACAAGAAACCTTCCTCCCAAAAAGTCATTTTCTTCTTCTCCTTCATCATTTTGAGGCTAGAAGTTTACTCTCCATCACAAGAACATCATATAGGAGTAAGTTTTCTTCTCTTTAAGTTGTTCTACCTGTAGAGGAGTGATTTTCACCTAGTTTATACAATAGTGACTGAGTTATTGGTATATTTGACAGTATAGGAGCGAGATACATCGTCTCAAACAAGTATTCGTACGCTTGGACTGTAAGTTGGCATGTTCTTGAAGTAATACATGAGTAATATTATGATTTCAAATGATTCTCATTGATTATTGATATATGTACATTGTTAGTATATTTATTGTTGAAACATAGCACCATATTCCATTGTTATGTATTAAATATGTAAGGAACTCATGAATATTGAAGATGGGTGCTATTTCAAGAACAAGAACATGAACATGAAAGGAAAATGACTGATTTTTACATGATATAGAGCTTGTTGACATCATGGGTGGTTTTAAGTCCACCAAAGCTATTGGCCAATATATGTTCATGGGGCGTGGGGTTGCCAAAGGTTGCTCCCTGACGTCCAACACAGTAGTAGCTATATAATAAAGCAAGCACGGTAGTACAGGTCAACTAATGAGGCTCAAGTACAAAAATGAACATTGAATATATGCTACGGTATGACATGTTTTTAAGATTCATTGTTGATCACGACTTGATATGTATGTTCCTTCGATGCATATTGATACATACAAGTGCCAACTTATTGAGTTTATAAACTCACGTAGCTCATGTATTACAGGATCAGGTAGTGAAGATGCGTAGGATGCCGGTTCGCCAATGGATGCTAGTGACGTGCCTCACCTCGACAAGAACCGGGCTTCTTATTGTATAGCTTCCGCATATGTATTATAATGAATTGAATGTCAGGGTTTGAAACAAGTTTTACGATGTTTATGTCTAGGGGTATGATGGTACAGAATATGTTTGTGTGTAAGAATACGATTATATATATGGGTTGATGTTGTTGCTTGAGTTGAGTTTGTGTCTATGTATATATAAATGTTGTTGCTTGGTTTGGGCTTATACAAAATATAGGGACATCATGCCAAAATTTTTACAAACCGTCAAAGTGATGCCCCTTGTTGATTTGATTCATAATATAGTTATATCATTCAAATCCTATTTTGATTATGGTAATTATGCTAAGTATAGAGTAAGGGTGTGACATTTTTATGGTATCAGAGCCCACGGTTCTTCGACAGGAAAGACACTGCACTTCATCTATACATGGGGAACTCGGCAAGTAAGTATCTTTGTATTCCATAGTTTATGTTAAGTTATGTGTTTCTACGTGACCTACATGTAGGTTAAGATAAGCGACGATGCCACCAAAACGTAAAGTAGATGAAGGAGAGTCATCTAAGGGCAAGGCCCCAGCTGTCGAAGGTGAGGGCAGTGCGCTGCGATCTGTAGATGACTTTGCTCAATTACTCCAACAACAAGCAAAAGTCCATGGTGAACAAATCCAGCAGCTACTGGAGATGCAACGGACTACTCATGAACAGGCACAAGCTCAAGCCATAGTAGATAGACATGTGCATGTTCAAACAGATGTATATGATCGTTTTCGACGTTTGAATCCTCCGGAATTCATGGGAAGCACCGATCCAGCAGTAGCAGAAGAGTGGATTAAGTCATTGGAATCCATCTTCTCCTACCTTCATATGGAAGATGCAGACAAAGTAACTTGTGCCATATTTTTGTGGACAAAGCATGCAAGGATATGGTGGGAGATTGCAAGAGTGGTTTTACCTGCGATACCATTGACATGGGAAACTTTCAAATCCATGTTTTACAACAAGTATTTCAGTAAAGACGTACGAGCTAAGAAAGCTAGTGATTTCCTTAACTTGAAGCAAGGAACTATGTCAATGACAGAATACATACAACAATTCGAAGCTGGAGTCCAATACGTACCATATATTGCACAAGATGATACAAGTAAGAGCGAACACTTCATGCGGGGACTTCGCTCTGAAATTAAAAGAGATGTACGAATGTCCAAAGTTGCTACGTATGGAGAGATAGTGGAAAGAGCACTTATGGCTGAACATGATGAACATGACATTGACATAGACAGGCAACAACGAAGGCAGCAGTACTTTCAGAAAAGCCAAGCAACAGGCCAAGGCAAGAAGACAGACAATAAAGTTACCAAACCCGAGGAATCCCGTGGTAAGGGTCCCCCTCCACGTAAAGAACAGGACAGACAACCTTGTCCTAAATGTGGCAAACTTCATGGCGGGGAATGTATGCAAGGTTCTAATGTCTGTTATCGTTGCAAAAAGCCAGGGCATCTCGCCAAGAATTGTCCAGGAAGTTCTGAGAAAGTACAGGGACGCCTTTTCTCCATGACCAAGGAAGAAGTGGATGCGGATACGTCGATGATCACTGGTATGTTCTTGATTTCTGGTATTACTGCTATTGTTTTACTAGATTCAGGAGCCACGCATTCTTTTATTTCGGAATCGTTTGTAAGGAGACTGGGCATTACATCAAGTACTACAGAGACACAACTCGCCATAGCCTTACCTTCCGGGCAAGAATTACAGACAGATCAGATTGTGCGAGGGTGTCCAATATATGTCCAAGGCCATCAGATGTATGCTGAATTGATTGTTTTGAAAATGAACGATTTTGATGTGATATTGGGAATGGATTGGCTCTCGAAGTACAGAGTTACTATTGACTGTGGCTTAAAGATGATCAAGTTTGCGCTAGTAGGAGCTGAACCATTCACAGTATCAAGTGCAGGTATATCCTTACCTCTTCGGATAATCTCTTGTATGAAGGCTTGTAAAATTATTACAGAAGGGGTGTCAAGGATATTTAGCATCTGTTTTAGTTATTGATCCACCGGTTCGTGAACTAAAAGATACAGATGTCGTTTGTGAATTTCCAGAAGTATTTCCTGATGATGTAACAGGCTTACCCCCAGATAGAGAGATCGAATTTGTAATTGATGTTGTGACAGGAACTCATCCGATCTCAAAAACTCCTTATCGGTTAGCTCCTACAGAAATGAAAGAATTGAAAGAACAGTTACAAGAGTTGCTTGATAAAGGGTTTATTAGACCGAACTTTTCACCGTGGGGTGCACCAGTTTTATTTGTGAAGAAAAAAGACGGTACCCTTCGTCTATGCATTGATTATCGGGAGTTGAACAAAGTGACAATCAAAAATAAGTATCCACTCCCCAGAATTGATGATTTGTTTGATCAATTACAAGGAGCTGCCATCTTTTCGAAGATTGATTTACGATCAGGCTATCATCAATTAAAAGTGAAGTCAGATGATATTTCTAAGACTGCCTTCCGAACCAGGTACGGGCATTATGAATTTCTTGTAATGCCATTTGGACTAACAAATGCACCAGCTGCTTTCATGGATTTAATGAACAGAATTTTCAAGCCATTTCTAGACAAGTACGTGATTGTGTTTATAGATGATATTCTCATCTACTCACGAACTGTAGAGGAGCATCGAGAACATTTGCAATTAGTTTTGCAAACTTTGAAAGATAAACATTTGTATGCCAAATGGAAGAAATGTGAATTTTGGCTTGAACAAGTATCATTCTTAGGCCATATTATCTCAAAAGAAGGCATATCAGTGGATCCAAGTAAGATTGAAGCTGTTAATAACTGGCTACGACCTACCACTGTTACCGAGGTACGCAGTTTTCTTGGGCTAGCTGGTTATTACCGTCGGTTTATAGCGGGATTTTCTAAGATAGCATTGCCTTTGACTGCTTTAACTCGAAAGAATGTGAGATTTGTATGGGACGAAGCATGTGATCGCAGTTTTCAAGAGTTAAAGGCAAAATTGACATCAGCATCGGTCCTTGCTATTCCAGAAGGATCAGGAGATTTTGTAGTGTACAGTGATGCTTCGAAACAAGGTTTAGGAGCAGTCTTGATGCAACACGGGAAGGTGATTGCTTATGCCTCTAGGCAATTGAAAGAATATGAAAAGAACTATCCAACACATGATTTAGAACTGGCAGCAGTGGTATTTGCATTGAAAATATGGCGCCATTATCTGTATGGCGAACGATGTGAAATTTATACGGACCACAAGAGTCTAAAATATTTATTCACGCAAAAAGAATTGAATATGCGACAACGACGTTGGTTGGAATTGGTGAAAGATTATGATTGTGTTATTAATTATCATCCAGGTAAAGCCAATGTTGTTGCAGATGCGTTAAGTCGAAAGTCCAGTTCTATTGCTGCAATGCAAGTACAAGAGCAGATTTTATGGGATTTGCAGAACTTGAAGCTTGATGTTATTCCAAAGGGAGCTGCAATTCAGTTATCATCTCTCAAGGTTCGACCAACACTTGCAGATAGAATCAAGGCCGAACAAAGTATAGACAGTGAATTACAACAATTGAGGCAGCGAGATGAAGCAAAAGGACATTCGAACTTTGAATTGAATGAGTATGGAATTTGGACATATCGTAGTAGATTGTGTGTGCCAAAGCAAGGAACAATCAGAACTTATATTCTTATTGATGCTCATGCTACTCCATATTCGATCCATCCAGGAGGTACGAAAATGTACAAGGATTTGAAACCATTATTTTGGTGGCCGGGTATGAAAAAGGACATTGCTCAATTTGTTGCACAATGTCTAACTTGTCAACAGGTCAAGACTGAACATCAAAGACCAGCAGGACTCTTGAAACCACTACCCATTCCTGAGTGGAAATGGGAACATATCACGATGGATTTCATCCTTGGTTTGCCAAGAACACAAAGAGGATTCAATGCTATATGGGTTATTGTGGATCGACTTACGAAATCAGCTCACTTTCTTCCGGTGAAGACTACATACACGATGAATCAATATGCTGAAGAATACATCAAAGAGATAGTGAGGCTTCATGGCATCCCAGTGTCCATTGTATCTGATAGAGATCCCAAATTTACGTCTGCATTTTGGAAAAGTTTACATCATGATATGGGAACTCGATTAGCATTTAGTACAGCATTCCACCCTCAAACTGATGGACAATCAGAACGAGTGAATCAGATCTTAGAAGATATGTTGAGGGCATGTACTATTGACTTTCCAGGTAGTTGGGAAAGTATACTACCGTTAGCTGAGTTTACATATAACAATAGTTATCAATCAAGCATTGGAATGGCACCATATACTGCATTATATGGTAGAAAATGTCGCTCTCCAGTACATTGGGATGAAATAGGAGAAAGAAAATTATTAGGCCCTGAATTGGTACAACAGACATCTGAATTGGTAACCAAGATCAGAGAAAGAATGCACACTGCCCAGAGTCGACAGAAAAGCTATGCTGATGTGCGACGTCGTCAGTTGGAATTTCAGGTTGGTGACCATGTGTTTGTGAAGATATCACCATTGAAGGGCATTTTGCGTTTTGGTAAGAAAGGAAAATTGAGTCCAAGATATATCGGTCCATTTGAAATCTTGGAAAGAATAGGAGACAGGGCCTACCGAATTGCTTTACCACCGAACTTGTCAAATGTTCATAATGTTTTTCACGTTTCCTTGTTACGAAAGTATTTGGCTAATCCTTCTCACGTTCTTCATTACGAACCATTAGAGCTTGCATCGAATCTCTCATATGAAGAACGACCGGTCCAAATCCTTGACAGGGAATCAAAAGTGTTGCGAGGCAAGGAAATACCCTTGGTGAAATTGTTATGGCGTAATCATGCAATTGAAGAAGCAACTTGGGAGCGAGAAGACGAGATCCAACAGAGATATCCTGAACTATATGGTATGTCAAATTTCGAGGGCGAAATTTTTTGAAGGAGGGGAGAATTGTAATGCCCGGTTACTCGTACAAATGATTATAACACGTTTATGTCGTTTATTTTGTAGTTAATTACCTTATTAGATTTCACGTGATGATTGAAGTATCAATATTGAGATTGAACATGACTTTTATATTGTTTATGGTGCATTGAGAATGAATAAATGTCAAAATAGTGATGGTAAGATGTGTACATAGAAATAGTGTTATGAAGTTGGTAGGAAATGAGATGTAGATATGGTAGTTTTTACGGGTTTTAGCATAATGATTTGAATATTGATCCAAATTGTGTGAGGCCTTAACCATTAGAAAGCTAAGATATAATGCTACAACTTTCACGTTTTGGGTTTTGTCCAAATCATTGTGGAAGACAAGCCAAAAGCGCCGCCTTGCATATAAGAAGATAAGCTTCGACTTTCTAAGCCATTGTATCAGTTTCCTTCATTCTTTTCTCAGCAAAACTCGAGAGAAACAAGAAACCTTCCTCCCAAAAAGTCATTTTCTTCTTCTCCTTCATCATTTTGAGGCTAGAAGTTTACTCTCCATCACAAGAACATCATATAGGAGTAAGTTTTCTTCTCTTTAAGTTGTTCTACCTGTAGAGGAGTGATTTTCACCTAGTTTATACAATAGTGACTGAGTTATTGGTATATTTGACAGTATAGGAGCGAGATACATCGTCTCAAACAAGTATTCGTACGCTTGGACTGTAAGTTGGCATGTTCTTGAAGTAATACATGAGTAATATTATGATTTCAAATGATTCTCATTGATTATTGATATATGTACATTGTTAGTATATTTATTGTTGAAACATAGCACCATATTCCATTGTTATGTATTAAATATGTAAGGAACTCATGAATATTGAAGATGGGTGCTATTTCAAGAACAAGAACATGAACATGAAAGGAAAATGACTGATTTTTACATGATATAGAGCTTGTTGACATCATGGGTGGTTTTAAGTCCACCAAAGCTATTGGCCAATATATGTTCATGGGGCGTGGGGTTGCCAAAGGTTGCTCCCTGACGTCCAACACAGTAGTAGCTATATAATAAAGCAAGCACGGTAGTACAGGTCAACTAATGAGGCTCAAGTACAAAAATGAACATTGAATATATGCTACGGTATGACATGTTTTTAAGATTCATTGTTGATCACGACTTGATATGTATGTTCCTTCGATGCATATTGATACATACAAGTGCCAACTTATTGAGTTTATAAACTCACGTAGCTCATGTATTACAGGATCAGGTAGTGAAGATGCGTAGGATGCCGGTTCGCCAATGGATGCTAGTGACGTGCCTCACCTCGACAAGAACCGGGCTTCTTATTGTATAGCTTCCGCATATGTATTATAATGAATTGAATGTCAGGGTTTGAAACAAGTTTTACGATGTTTATGTCTAGGGGTATGATGGTACAGAATATGTTTGTGTGTAAGAATACGATTATATATATGGGTTGATGTTGTTGCTTGAGTTGAGTTTGTGTCTATGTATATATAAATGTTGTTGCTTGGTTTGGGCTTATACAAAATATAGGGACATCATGCCAAAATTTTTACAAACCGTCAAAGTGATGCCCCTTGTTGATTTGATTCATAATATAGTTATATCATTCAAATCCTATTTTGATTATGGTAATTATGCTAAGTATAGAGTAAGGGTGTGACAGTAGCTAACTTTAATAACGATATCATATTGCAAGTGAGTTCGAGAGAATATCCCGTGGTAGGAACGAGTAGCATAATCTTTGGATTTACATTTTACATAGACAAATGAAGTAAGATACACGTCGTTAGTCATAGTCCAGTAGGTCGAAAGCTAGGAGATTTCATTAAACGACATACAATTCACATTTGATAAATAATTAAAGAAATTTAATTACTTCACTGAGTCGAATTAGTTTGGCATAGCTTGAGAGGGTGTGTTCAATTGGATAGTAAATCTCGTCGAAAGCATAGATCATTGTCGAACGAATTAAGTAGATCAGCGAGGGGTAGGTGAATCGAGATTCCCAACAAATTCATTTCTCATTGAAATTAATCAATCATTCTATCTTATTTATTTCATCATTTAATCCTTGAACCATTTCATTGAGTTTTTATTTAATCATTATAGTAGAAACAATCATCCAAATTATCGTTGCTAAATATTTGAATAATTGAGAATAACAAATGCAAAATACAGTCTCTAAAAGAACGATATTCTAACTCTCTTACACTATATTATTACCTGACATCGTGCATTTGCGATTATTACTAAGTTGAATTTTAAAAAATTTACTAAGGATTTTACAGTGCAAGTTTTGCTCGATCAAGTTTTTGACGCAGTTACCGAGGACTGTTAATCCACAATTTTATTCTTAGTTATCTACTTTAGCATTCTTTATTTTGTTTTATTTGAGTTGACACCCTTAATTTCTTTGCTTATATCTCTTTTGGTGCATGCCAAAGTCTCTTGAATATGAACTTGAGGTATTCTATCCCGAGATTGAAAGTGCCCTCCGCAGGCGAAGACAACAACAGAGGCTTAAAGACATGATGAAAATGAACGTGAGTGAAGAAAAACTTCTTGAAGACCTACATGTCGAGGAGCCAAGACATATACCCATGCTAGGGTACGCACAACCTTCGCTTGATGGAGCACGTTCAAGCATTGTACGACAAACCATCAGGGCAAATCAGTTTGAGATCAAGCCAGTCATTATTCAGATGATTTAGAATACTGTCCAATTTGGGGGAACTGCACTAGATGTCCCAAACACTCACATCACATACTTTATTTAAATTTTCAATACTTTTAAATTCAATGGAGTTTCTGATGCGCTGTTAGATTGTGTTTGTTTCCTTTCTCTTTACGTGAAAATCTAAAGCCTGGTTAAACTGTTTGCTTGTATTTCCATCACTACATGTGAGGACAAGGCAAGAACATTTCTCATCAAATACTTCCCTCCCTTTAATACAATGAAGTTGTGAGCAGACATCACTACCTTCGCCCAATTCGAGCAAGAGTCCTTATATGAGGCATGGGAGCGCTACAAAGATTTATTGCGGAGATTCCCACATCACAAACTGCCCCTTGTGTTAGTAGGTCAAACTTTTTATTATGGCTTGCTCACTGTCAATCATACATATGATAGATGTTGCTGCCTGTGAGAATTTATTGAGAAAAACAGCCAAAGAAGGGTATGAATTGTAATAGGAGATGGAAGCCAGCAGTTATCAACCTCAATCTGAAGGGAACAATCATAGAAGGAGTGTAGAAGTTCACCAGGTAAGAAATTTTTCTGCGGTTGCTGCACAATTAGAGGCTTTGAGTAGGAGAATAGATAATATGAATGTTGGTGGTGGCCATGAGACTGCAAGAGATCTTCTGTGATGGTTGTGGAGGTGAGCACTTCACCAAGGATTGCCAGACAAGGAGTCATAATTATGTGAAAAATGAGGCACCTGTGAAACATGTGGGGACTCAAAACCATCCTAAGAATGACCTATATTCCAACACATTTAATGCTGGATGGAGGAAACACTCAAATTTCTCATGGAGTGGTCAACAGTATGAGAAGCAACCGATGTATAGATCTGAGCTTCGAGAGGAGAAATCTAATTTAGAGCAGATGATGACTCAATTTATGTCTGCAACGGAAACTAGATTACACAGTCAAGACGCAGCTCTCAAAGACTTGGAAACATAGATCGGACAGTTGGCCAAGATAATGTCAAGCATAGATCAGGGCACCTTGCCAAGCAACACAACCCTAAAGAGCAATTGAATGCGATTGAGTTAAGGAGTGGGAAAACTTTAGTCGAAAGAGGACGCAAAAAGCCACTCATAAGAGGAACATGTCGAAACACCCAAGGGTAAGTCTTCTAACTCGACACCTGCACTCACTAGACAATATAGAATTGTTATTCTTCCACCTTTTCCAGTAGCATTGAAAGAAGCTAAAATTGATGCGTAATCCAGTAAGTTTCTTGAAGTATTCAAGAAATTGCACATTAATATTCCCTTTGATGATGCTTTGATCCAAATTCCTAGCTATGATAAATTTCTGAAGGACATCTTAGCAAATAAGAGGAAGTTGAAAGACTGTATGAAGGTAAACTTAACTGAAAAATGCTCTGTAATGGTGCAAAACAAGATCTCACCAAAACTTAAGGATCCAGGGAGTTTTCTTATTCGTTGCATAATTGGTGATGTGGTTTTTCATAAAGCTTTGTGAGATCTTGGTGCAAGTATTAACCTTATACCTTTGTCTATATGTATGAAATTTGGATTGGGAGAGCCTCAGCTATCGAAGATGTCCTTGCAGTTAGCAGACAGATCTATAAAATATCTACGATGAGTTATAGAGGATGTATTAGTGAAAGTGAGAAAGTTTATATTTCCTACAGATTTTTTGGTTCTTGACATGGAAGAGGATAGGGAGATGCCCTTAATTTTAGGGAGACCGTTTCTTGCAAATTGCAATGATGTGATTGATGTGCAAGAAGGGAAGTTGAGATTGAGAATGGGAGAGGAGGAAATCAATTTTAACGTTTTTAACGCTCTTAAGCACGCACTGCACACTAATGATTGTTCTATTGTTGATTCTTTGGATTCACTTGTGTGTCATTTTACGCAGGATGCTATGAAAGATCCATTGGAAGCCACTTGCACCACTGAAGTTAAGGAAGGTCCCAGGATGATGAAAAATTTGAAAGAGTTGCATAATTTAATGCCAACTATCCATGGAAGAAGCCAGTAAGGATGAAATTAGATGATTTGGACGATCGAAGAGACATGACCCTAAGCATTGAGGAACCGCCGCCACGTGAGCTCAAACCACTGCCTCCACAGCTGAAGTACGTGTACTTAGAACATACAAAGCTAGCACACGACAAGCGCATTACACCGAGAGAATTTAAAAAGACGAAGCGGTGCTCCTGAACAACTCCAAGCTGTGCTTATTTCCTGGCAAGCTCAAGTCAAGATGGACGGGCCCTTACATGATCACCAAAGTGTTCCCCTCGGGAACCATAACTTTGAGAGATGGAAAAAATGAGCCGTTCACAGTCAATGCTCAACGACTGAGGCTTTATTTGGGTGGCATAGTGGAACCACATTTGAGTCGCTCGATTCCAAAACAGTCAGAGCTGAGAGGAACCTATAGTCTAGCTCTCGACTATAAATTGAGAACTAATTTCTTTCTCTTTCTACTTGTTTTTATTTTCATCTTTTATTTAGTTGAGTTTTAAATTATATCTCTGCCTCCGTTCCCATTCCGCTATGCTCACCCTCAGTCGGACGATCAGGAGCCCGGAGTTGTGCCACCGGAGCACGACGAGAACGAGCATTGATCAGGGGAGTTCGTTGTTTCCCTTTCTGTTCCTTTTTATTTTACGATGCATTGTGTAGTTTGTTATCACCATTGCTGCATTCTGTCATTTACATTGTATTTGTTTTTGTGTTCAACATATGTGTTTCATTGATGTGTTTCAGTATTTTGTGCAATAGGGACATTGCACACTCTTAGTATGAGGGGGTCGGTCATTTGTGTATGAAACAAGTTTGTTGGTAGCCGATGATGATTTTGGGCTTGATGAATTACATTTTCTTAGTCATGTCACTCGTATTTAATAACCCTTCAGCATGAATAACTATGAATTTTTATATGCACATATAGCGTGTTTTGTTAGTTGTGTAAATGATAGTCGAGTTTAAAAATTTGTGGGAGAAATCTGAAAGACGTGCGAGGAGAACTTGAATGAATGTTTGTTGCAAGGAGTGACTGAACAGTAGAAAAACATAGTAAACCTAGAATAACATTCTTCCTAATCGTGCATAAAACCTCAAAATTTGTCCCCAGGACAAAAAAAAATGAACGTGCCTTATAGTCAGAGCCTAGGGAGTACACATAAAATAATTTTTGCACTTATTCAAAAAAAAAAGAAAAAAATGTGGAAAACAAAATGGGATGTAAGGTGTGGGGGAGCCAAAAATGGATGAAATGCTATCCCTAGGCTAAAAGATAGAGATATAAGGCGTTGAGGAATGTCGGATGAAAATTCTGACAAGTGCATAATGAAATGATCGGTGTACTCCCAATCTTTTTGGATCACTTGAGCACATGTTGACATTGCCCCCTAAATATCATTGTGCAACCACGAAATTCTACTGCATTTTGTTTACTAGTTGGTCACGAATAAAAATGGAATTCAGGAGAGTGAAAACTTGTGTTGATTTGGTGATTCACATGATTTGCGAACAAAGCTATCTGAAATACAAGCTAGTAGAACCCACAACACACACAAGAACACTTTTTTTGTCAAAATAAAAATTCTATGTGTTGCTTTAAAAGGAGTGGTAATGGGTGTTATGATTTTAATGATGAGATTAGTTCAAAAACCTGCAGAGGCATGAGACGTCAGTTGTTGTTTCGCCATTGATTTGATTGGTTTAGTACTTTTGGTGTCTTATTTTGTATCTTAGTTGTGGTTTAAGACCTATTTTGCATGAGGGTATGCAAAAGGTCAGTACGAGGGGGTTGATAGGTGTTGTTTTTACGTATTTTATTGCATTAGTTTTGTGTTTGTTTGTTATTGTGTGTGTGTGGATTTCATATACATTTTGTTTGTTTTAGAATTAGCATATGCATATGATCATGTCTAACTTGTACATGAAGAATTTGTGGTTGAAATGACCGGATAACTTATATCGGGATAGAAATGTGCAAGCCACAAGAAATTGGCAGTATAATCTTACCGCTCGGGCGCGAAGATGGATTTCCGAACAGAAGAGTTGGCGCTCGAGCGGTAGGATTTTACTGCTCAGGCGCGAGATGTGCCTTTCAAAGTATAAATTACAAAAGACTCGGCACTCAGGTGGTAGAAGCGGTAGAGCGCGAGTGCCGCACCTCACAAGCAGAATTACAGAGGAGTTGGCACTCGGGGGGGCGGGGGGGTAGAATCTTACCGTCCGAGCGGTACTCAATTTTGAAAAAAATACGTAAGATGATTTCTTGTCTTCCGGGGGAAATTTCCAAGGGTGGCTGCAAAAAAACAACCCTAGACACGATTTTTAGATAGGATTCAGTAGCCACCAAGGTTTGGAAGAGAGAAAAGGCTAGGAGGAAGCTTGGAGTTGAATATTTCAAGATTTCCAGACAACATTCTTCGCTTTTTCGTCATGACTCGTATTTCTGGTTTAACTTTTTCTTGTTTAAACATTGTTTGCTTATTTGATCATGAATTCTAGTAGCTAATTTTCATTTTTTGGGATTTAAAGGGATCCTACCCCAAAACCAGTTTAGTTGATTTATCTATCGACTTTGATTTATTCTTGATTGTGCTATTATTTTATTTGTGTTGTTGAAGCGTAGCTAACTTTAATAACGATATCGTATTTCAAGTGAGTTCGAGAGAATATTCCATGGTAGGAACGATTAGCATAATCTGTGGATTTACATTTTACATAGAAAAATAAAGTAGGATACACGTCGATAGTCATAGTCCAGTAAATCGAAAGCTAGGATATTTCATTAAACGACATACAATTCACATTTGATAAATAATTAAAGAAATTTAATTACTTCACTAAGTCGAATTAGTTTGGCTTAGCTTGAGAGGGTGTGTTCATTTGGATAGGAAATCCCGTCGAAAGCATAGATCGTTGTCGAACGAATTAAGTAGATTAGCGAGGGGCAGGTGAACCGAGATTTCCAACAAATTCATTTATCATTGAACTTTAATCAATCATTCTAGCTTATTTATTTCATCATTTAATCCTTGAACCATTTCATTGAGTATATTTAATCATTATAGTAGTAATCAATCATCCAAATTATCGTTGCTAAAGATTTTAATAAATGAGAATAACAATTGCGAAATACTGTCTCTAGAGGAATGATACTCATACTCTCGTACACTATATTATACTTGACATCGTTCACTTGCGATTATTTCGAGCTTGAATTTTAGAAATTTTTACTAAGGATTTTACAGTGCAAGTTTTGCTCGATCACATGATTTAAAGATTAAAAGATTTGATGACTAGATTAAATTGCATGATGAGTTAAGTTTAGAATTTAGAATATGATCAGATATCACGCCTCCCAGACGCCCCCCCAGTACAGACCTTCGGGATGATACTTCAGGAGGCGGCAGAGGCCCACCTCCACCGCCACCACTAGGGACGCAGCTACTCGAGTCCTCGAGAGCAATGCTAGGCTTATGGAGCAGGTGCAGCAGGCTCCCTAGCACCAGACCGGCAGTTATGAGCAGTTAAAAATGCTCAACCCGAAGGAGTTTGGGGGTACCACTAACCCTTTCGTGGCGGATGAGTGATGACAATCTGGTCTTTGGAGTTACATTTTCATTATCTGGAGATGAATGATTACGATCGGGTCAGGTGCGCCACTTATATGCTGAGAAATTACGCATCCCTATGGTGGGATGGAGCTGCCCACGGAGTTAACATGGCTACCCTCACTTGGGAGCAGTCAAGGAATGAAATACGACAAGTATTTCCAAGCTAATGTCAGGGGTTTACTGACGAGGGAGTTCATGAGTCTTTGTCAGGTGGGATCGACTGTGGTCAAGTTTATTCGGAAGTTTGACAGGGGCTGCCACTTTGTGCCCCTTATCGCTAGAGATGCCACCCGAAAGCTAAGGCATTTCATGGATGGACTGTGAAACCTCTGCTTATTCGTTTTCCTAAAACGTGCTAGAATTTTTTATTTTTTTCCTTACATATATATAAATACTTTTAAAATACCTAGTAGCATTTTAAAAATAATCAATCAACTAACATTAAAAAATCCAACGAAAATATTTTAAATCATAAAATCGTCAAACATTTTACAAAAACTAAAAGCATTATTTGAAAATTATAGCCCATACTAAACCTCTCAAAATCTCTCAAAAGCAAAATTAAATGACTTAAAATATCTTTAACCTAACTTAATATCATAAATCATAAACTAGTGTAGAAAACTAGCGTTGCTCCTTGGTTTATGTGCACCTTCAGTCCAGTCAAATCAGGCATCCAAGCCTCCATCATCATTATTATCATACTCACCTGCATCAATCACATCTAGTGAGTCTAAAGGCTCAACACATCATATTCTTGATATCAAATAATACGTATAAAACCACAAGCAACAGTGAAAAATACTTATATGTAAAATATCATTTTCTTGACATGCATAAATTTCAAACATGAACATTTTCATATCATCTTCAACATATTCATATACATATTATCATCAACATATACGTATTATTTTTTTTTTATTTTTGTTGGATTAAAACTTAGATTTTTAATAATTATTTGAGCTTAAATATAATTTCCCATAATTGTATAAAGCTTAAATCTAGGCGTTTCAATTAGTTCTTTAATTAACGTTCTGTGAGTCGATTAAATCACGGAAAATTATAAATTCAATATTTTGATCCCAAATTTTAAACATAAAATTTTTATTATTTATTCTACCCTTCCAAATCATGAGACACCCCCGTGGACCCATGGATTCAATTTTAGTCTTTAAAATCTCGTTTTTGACACATTAACAAACCACCCGAGCCGTCTCCCGATTTACTCGAGCCACGCCCAAGCCACCTTGAGCAAAACCCGAGCCAACCCACATAGGACCCTACTAACAAAGCCCAGCCAAAAGAACCAGCCCTGGCCCGCTCAAAAACCTCCTGGAATTTGACCATGTACTGCACGTGTGTGTGTGTGTGAGTTCCCTTGAACAAAAGGACTCCTAACTAGTCTAGGACTTCTCCCAACCTTTAACGACCAAACCCACCTAACCCTGACCATCCCTGGACCATGCCCAGACCAGGCCAACCCCTAGAACCCAGCAGTGAAGCCATCAGAACACACCATATCCACCTTGCGCGTTAAGGCTCCCCCACGGTTCCTTCTTTTTCTTCGAGCCAGCAGCGACCCAGCCGCCCCAGCCCCTAGCCCCACCCCTGCCCATGACCCTTGGACCCTGATGAACCTACCCTGAGCCACCCAGCCTGTAATGCCCGAGATTTTATATCGTGTTAAATTACGATTATGGATTTTTAATCGAGACGATTATGAAAGGGCTAACCGAGACACGAAATGAGATCGCGTGTGAAAAGTGATGTACGAGGACAGTAGCATCGACGCACATGCGCGACTATATGCACGCACATGCGCGAGAGGTCCAGAGAGGTTCGCGCACATGCGCGAGGGTGGCAGAGAGTTGGCATTTTTGAGCAGAAGCCTCGCGCATATGCGCCAAGATGTGTCACGCATATGCGCGAGCCACCGTGTAAACACGCGCCTAGACATTTTGTCTCGCGCATATGCGCCAAGATAGGTCGCGCATATGCGCGAGACGTGTGCTACAAAGAGTGAGCCACTCGTCCATTTGCATGTGTTTGTATGTATATATATATATATATATATATATATATATATATATATTTATATATATTTATATAAATATATACACAACCGTGGCTCTTCAGAAAGAAAGGGGAAAACGAAGCTGAGGAAGGAAATTGCTTTTGATTTCAAAATTCGATTTACGAACGATCCGCTTGTCCAAACTTGAATCCGAGTACGACACCGTGTTCCTAGCAACGACAACTACTACAGGACGTAATTTTTGTTACATTTTGTTAAGAGTTGAAATTATGCTATGCTCAGAATCAGATACGATTCATATATAGCGTTCTTGACGTAGTAGACATCCTAGAATCGAAGTTGGATAAGAAACGGACTGAATATGGAATTGTTTTGAATTTCAGAAGAGATTGACTAGAATTGATATTAGATTTGTACGGTGGTTGATTGTAAATTATTGGAATTAGTAGATATTGGTTTGGTATCACCGGTATCGCAAGAGTGTACTATGGTACTGTCAGAATTTGATAAAACAGAGATGTTGTGATTTGATTAGAATATTGATACAGTATATTAATATTGTCATTGCCAGATTGAACAGTGACAGACTTGGAATCAAGACTTCGATTGTATCAGAGCGACAGAACGAAAGGTATAAATAAATGTTGATTCGGGATTGCACAACTCGAGTTAGGTTTGACTTGAGTTTCCCAAAATCACATACTTTATTTTATTGCATTGATATTTGCAGATTAACATATTGATATGTGTAGTCTATTCAATGATAGCAGAGCCAGAGTTTGAGTCTAGGGCAGATCAGCCTAGCTAGGTCAGAACCGCCGAGTCTTTGTCAGAACCGCTAAGACTCTAGACTTACGGTGTATCGATGAGCTTAGATGTAAATCGACGTCTATTGTAGACATTCGATACAGCATACCAAATTCTAAATATAGATTGGGATCCCTAGATTAGAAATGAGTCTTAGATTTAGGTACAGATTTGTATCGATTCATGTAGTCAGATTGGATACATGTTTTTATGATTGTTTCTACTTTTATATATGTTTTATATGATTGCATTAATACATTGTTTATACTGGGATATTTGTATCTCACCGGAGTTATCCGAATGTTGTATTGTATGTATGTGTGAATGGCAACAGGTGGGACAGGTTCAGGGTCACAGAGGTGAAGAAAGATCGAGTTAGAGTGCAGACTACGGACTTGGACTAGAAAAAGAGTTTAAACACTTGATAGTTAGTTGTTGAACCTGAGATGTGTATGATTGTATATTGTATCAGATTTATACTTTTATACTGATATGTATAGGAGTTTGATTCCATTACCTTCCGCATTTTAAAAAAAAAAATTAAACCCTGTTTATTATAATTGATTAATTAGTCCCAATGATGATTAAGAACATGATTAGCGTCCGGGTCCCCACAACAAGTGGTATCAGAGCGATAGATCCTTTAGATTGAGATAGAAGAGGCTAGTGAGCGGGGTAGATTGAGGTTTTCTTTCCTGCTTTTGAATGCTTGCATGTCTTACTGCTTTAATACATGTTACTTCTTTATCTGATTTGATATAGTAATATGTTTTATTGAGATTGAATCAGTACTGATTATAGATCAGCAGTAAGATGATTAGAGGACGATTGAAACAAAATTGTGGTATTTGTTACTAATCTATTTGATAACCAGATATGCCTCCCAGAAGAATCCCAGAATAGGGAAGTACATCAAATCCTACAATGGATGCCACCCCGACTCCAATGGAAACATTACTGATACGATTTCAGTCATTTCATCCGCCAACTTTGAAAGGAACAGAGAACGCTGTGGAATGTGAGAGTTGGCTTGATGATATACAGATGTTGTTCGAATCCCTGGAGTATACAGATGAGAGGAGAGTGAAATTGATTGGACACCAGTTACACGATGTTGCAAAGAAATAATTTTTGAAAGCCAGGGGAAAGCAATTCAAGAAATCTGGCAGTAGTTCTTCCAGCTCCGGTGGTTCCAGACAGAGCCAGAGTTACACTGGAGTTTATTGCAAGACTTGCGGAGGAAGACATGCAACAGAACAATGCCAGGGAGTGACTGGTAGTTGCAACATCTGTAAACAGCCGGGACACTTTGCTAAAGTGTGTCCCCAGAGAGGTTCCCAAAGATCTGAGGGGGCCGAGTCATCGGGATCAGCAGCACAGACTGAGGGACGATCAGCTGCTGTTCATACATTTCAGCCAGCGCCAGCTCAATCACAGCAGAGGCCAGGAGGAATCCAGACTGGTAGCCAGCCTCCTAGACAGCAGGCCAGAGTATTTGCTTTGACAGAGGAGCAGGCCCAGGAAGCACCAGATGACGTTGTGACAGGTAACTGTTCTTTATGTGGTTATCCTCCTTATGTATTAATTGATACTGGTGCTTCACATACATTTATTTCTGAACAATTTGCATTAAGTCATGCATTGTCTGTAGAGTCTTTAGCTACTGTAGTGTCTGTCTCTTCGCCTTTGGGGACAGGTTTGATATCAGTAAATTCTGTTAAACATTGTGTACTACAATATGACGGGCATGAGATTGAATTAGATTGCATCGTACTTGGGTTGTCCGATTTAGATTGTATTATCGGTATTGATATACTGACCAAGTACAGAGCTACAGTTGATTTTTTCCAGAAGATAGTGAAATTCAGACCAGATATGGCTGAAGAGTGGAAATTTTACGATAAGGGTTCTAGATCTAGAATTCCTTTAGTATCCGTATTATCTATGACTCGATTGTTATAGAAAGGAGCAGAGGGATTCTTTGTATATTCAGTAGATTTACTGAAGTCGAGTCCAGCATTGGCTGATTTGCCAGTGGTACGTGAGTTTGCTGACGTCTTCCCAGATGAGATCCCTGGATTACCTCCAGTTAGAGAGATAGACTTCAGCATTGAATTGATGCCAGGTACAGTACCGATTTCTAGAGCTCCGTACAGAATGACACCAATTTAATTGAAAGAATTGAAGGATTACCTGGAAGACTTACTGGCCAAGGGGTACATCAGACCGAGTGTTTCTCCTTGGGGTGCTCCAGTATTGTTTGTAAGAAAGAAAGACGGTTCGATGAGACTCTGCATCGACTATCGGCAATTGAACAAGGAAACGATAAAGAATAAATATCCTTTGCCTCATATTGATGATTTATTTGATCAGTTGCAGGGTTCTTCAATATATTCCAAGATTGATTTAAGATCGGGATATCATCAGTTGAGAGTCAGAGATTCTGATATCTCAAAGACGGCATTCAGAACCAGGTATGGATACTATGAATTTACAGTCATGCCGTTTGGTTTGACGAATGCTCCAGCTATGTTTATGGGATTAACGAACCGTATATTCCAGAAATATCTCGATGATTTTGTGATTATTTTCATCGATGATATTTTGATTTATTCAAAGAATATGAGTGAGCATGCTGAGCATCTAAGAACTGTGTTGCGAATTCTAAGGGCTGAGAAGTTATATGCTAAACTGTAGTGACCCGTTCCAGAATCACCTACTAATCAGAACTTAAGCATGCAAAATTAACATTTAAAACTGAATCAGGTAATACAGCGGAAAAACAGTAATACAATCCAATCGAATCTGAAAATACAAAATACTTAAACAACCAGATCGAACTAAATACCAAGAACGAATACCAATAACTACAAGTCAACCTCTGCCAACTCCCTGTCCACTCCCTCCTGGACCGTCCAACCTGAGACCTGCCCCATCGAATAGGGTGTCCAAAACAGAGATAAACCAAGGACGTGAGCATAAAACGCTCAGCACCGAAAGCATGAGTATACAAGACTATGACATGCATGTATGCAAAATGTACTGGATACCAGGATCTGGGTATAACGAAATACTGCTCAGGTAAATGACGTCAAGGTATGTAGCACTCTGCGCCGTCGCACCAGGAGGTGGCTCCCATACCAAAATAAACCTGTGGATATACCGGTGACCTGACCACCGTCGGCCAACGGGGTCCAACCATCCACAACAAACGAGGGCTGAGCACCCTCTCAACAGGCTATCTCAAAAATAATCAGGCTCAACATGATTATGCAAATGCCGCATAATAAACCATGCATCATATGACAGATAATAATGCAACATATAAACATGCAACACATAGCAAAGTATACTCAATCCTGCTATCTCGGATAGTACTTTCGTACCTCAAACCAGTAGATCCTAGCAATCAGCCCTAGAATCAAGCCTGCGTCCGTAGTCAGCCCACTGATGCCGCTAGCTCCCAACTAGAGCACAACTCCGCTACAAAACCAGTAGCTCCCCGCTAGTGCCTAAACCTCGGGAAAAGACTAGAAACCCATCAGAAACGACTAAAACGCTCTGGAACACTCGGAATTGGCGAGTAACAAATGAAGCCTCGCGCCTCTATTTGTAGACAACGATCGGTAGATCCGATCCACTTCGGACGATCCGATCCGGCACACTTCGGACGATCCGAACCCTGATCGGACGATCCGAATCCTGCATGTCTTCCACGTGTCCAGCCACCTGTCTTCGGACAATCCGAACCCTGATCGGACGATCCGAACCTTGCATGTCTTCCACGTGTCCAGCCACCTGTCTTCGGACGATCCGAACCCTGTTCGGTCCTTCCGATCCCACCGAAATAATATTTAATCCAATAATTAACTCAAATTAGGCATCGGGATACTACATTCTCCCCCCCAAAAAAGGATTTCGTCCGCGAAATCGAGTCTGAAAAATGACAATTCTGAATAACAATACATTCAACTTAAGAATGAATTACAACTGAAAGTACAACTGAAATTACAATCATAACTGAAAATACTACAACTAGAACAACTCTTGGATGCTCTGACCGCATGCGACTCTCTAGTTCCCAAGTAGCTTCTTCAGTACCTCGGCGCTGCCACTGCACTAAGACAAGAGGAATAGTCTTATTCCGCAGTACTTTATCCTTCCGGTCTAAGATCGAAACCGGTCTTTCCACAAAAGACAAATCCGGATTCAGCTGAACTTCTGTCGGATGCAAAACATGAGACTCATCAGCTACGTATCGTCTCAACAAAGACACATGAAACACATTGTGAACACTAGACAGATACGGTGGCAAAGCTAATCTGTAGGCCAAATCTCCCACACATTCTAAGATCTCAAAAGGACCAATGAATCTCGGAGATAGCTTACCCTTGAGTCCAAATCTCAGAATCCTCCGAAAAGGTGATACCTTGAGAAACACTTTCTCGCCTGCATCAAAATGAAGAGGTCTGCGCTTGGTGTTCGCATAACTCGCTTGTCGATCCTGAGCAGTCTTAATCCGCTGACAGACTAGGCACTTGGAGACATACTGATAAACATTACGTTTCATACCTTTCCACCAAAATCGAGTCCTCAAATCCTTATACATCTTGTTGCTCCCCGGATGAACACTCAACTTGCTACGATGAGCCTGGGATAAAATCTCCTCCCTCAAAGTGTCATCTTCCGGTACAACAACACGACCAGATAAGCACAAAAGACTCTTGGACTGATAGTGGAATCCAGAAGTATTATCTCCATCAGCCAACCGAGCTAATTTCTGAATCTTAGAATCAGACATCTGAGCATCTCTAATCCGAGAATACAAAACTGGCTCAGACAAAATAGTAGCTACACGGATACTCTCTGTTCCCTTCCGATGCTTACAATTGAATCCCATCGAACAGAAATCCTGAATAATCCCAGATACAGCACAAGTCTGAAGAGCTGACAATCTCACCTTGCGACTAAGAGCATCGGCCGTGAGATTCGCAGATCCTGGATGATACTTGATCTCACAATCATAATCCTTGAGTAGATCCATCCAACGACGCTGACGCATGTTCAACTCAGCCTGAGTGAACAGATACTTCAAACTCTTATGATCAGTGAAAATCTCAAATCGCTCACCATACAGATAATGGCGCCAGATTTTCAAAGCAAAAACGATCGCTGCTAATTCCAGATCATGAACAGGATAGTTTTCCTCATGAGGCTTCAACTGTCTTGACGCATAAGCAATCACATGCTCATTCTGCATCAGAACACACCCTAGTCCCTGTAAAGAGGCATCGGTGTAAACACTGAAACCACCAGATCCAGGCGGTAAAGCCAAAATAGGCGCAGATGTCAAACGTCTGCGAAGTTCCAAGAAACTCTCTTCGCAATCTGATGTCCACTCAAATGAAACATCTTTCCGAGTGAGCTGAGTGAGTGGCTTAGCAACCTGAGAGAAGTTGACAATGAAACGGCGATAATACCCAGCCAATCCCAGAAAACTGCGGATCTCGGCTACTGTCGTCGGACGCGACCAGTTCAATACCGCTTCCACCTTGCTCGGGTCAACTGAAACTCCCTTGCTAGAAATGACATGACCAAGGAATACAACCCTGTCAATCCAAAACTCACATTTACTCAACTTCGCATAAAGCTGATTCTCGCGAAGTGTCTGTAAAATAATCCTTAAGTGTTGTACGTGTTCTTGCTGATCATGCGAATAGATTAAGATATCATCTATAAACACCACAATAAACTTATCCAAGAATTCCCAAAAAACCCGATTCATCAGATCCATAAAAACTGCTGGTGCATTCGTCACCCCAAAAGGCATAACCAGAAACTCATAATGCCCATACCGGGTCCTGAATGCAGTCTTCGATATATCTCCCTGATGAACCCGAAGCTGATGATAACCAGACCTTAAATCAATCTTGGAATACACAGAGGTACCTTGCAGTTGATCAAATAAATCATCAATCCGTGGCAACGGATACTTATTCTTTATCGTAGCACGATTCAACTGCCGATAATCTATGCAGAGCCGCATAGAACCATCCTTCTTTTTGACAAAAAGAACTGGTGCTCCCCACGGGGACACACTGGGTCGAATATACCCCTTGTCAAGAAGATCCTGCAACTGCTGTTTCAATTCTTGCATCTCTGATGGAGCTAAACGATAAGGAGCTCTAGAGATTGGTGCCGTGCCTGGCACTAAATCAATGCCGAAATCCACTTCCCGAACGGGAGGAAAACCAGGAATCTCCTCGGGAAAAACATCCGGAAAATCGCAAACCACTGGAATGTCGCTGATACCGACACTATCTGCGGACGAATCAATAGCATAGATAAGGTAGCCTTCCCCGCCCGACTCTAAAGCACGACAGGCTTTCAGAGCAGAAACCACAGGCATCGGGGGTCGCGCTCCCTCTCCATAGAAAAACCAACTGTCGCCCTCAACTGGACGAAACTGCACAAACTTCTGATAACAGTCCACAGTAGCTCTAAACACAGTCAGCACATCTATTCCCAGAATGCAATCAAAATCCTCCATCGCAAGAATCATCAAATTAGCAGTTAAAACATTACCCTCAAACTCTAGAGGACAACCCAAAACTAGACGTTTAGCTAGCACCGAATGACCCATCGGTGTGGAAACAGATACCACAACGTCCAAAGAAGTGAAAGGTAATGCATGACGCTTAGCAAATCTCGCAGATATGAATGAATGTGATGCACCAGTATCAATGAGAACGTAAGCAGGTAATCCACATAATAAAAAAACACCTGCGATAACTCTGTCGTTCTCCTCAGCAGCCTGATCCTGGTTAAGAGCAAAGACCTGCCCTTGAGTACGCGGTCGGAGGTTAGAACCCTGAGTAGACTGTCCCTGCTGTGGCCTCTGGTGAACTGAAGCCTGAGAACCAGATCCTGATCCTCCGCCCATCTGTGGACAGTCTCTCTTCATATGGCCCATCTCACCGCACTTGTAACAAGCACCCGCAACCTTGCGACAACGCTCTGTCGGATGATCCTTCCCACAATGCTGACACGGGCCCTTCTTCTTCCCAAAATGGTGAACTCCTCCAGATCCAGAGGAAGAAGAAGTAGATCCAGCCTTCTTAAATGCTTGGGCGCGGGGACCCAAAGAACTAGTAGGACGAGCAGACTGCATGGCTCGACCTCTCAGCAAACTGCCCTCAGCCTGGCGACAACGGTTCACAAGGCCCTCATACGATGTCGGATCATCACAGACAACAACCCGATCATAAATCTCCTGATTGAGGCCCTGAAGAAAATGGTTATACTTGGCCCTAGCATTTTCACTGACATGTGGAACATACGGAAGCAAATCAAAGAACTTCTTCTGATACTCATCAACAGACAAACTTCCCTGCTTCAGATTGATCAACTCAATCGCCTTGGTCTGCAGAAGGGCTGGCGGAAAGTAAAGCAGCATGAAAGCGGCTCGGAAATCGGCCCAAAGAACTCGACCCTGTCGCTGAACTATCGGTGCAGAGGTAGACCTCCACCACTTACGCGCACCACCCTCCAGCAAGAAATCAAGGGTATCAATCTGCTGCTCTGCCGAGCACTGAAAAGTCTTGAAGCAGCTCTCCATCCTCTCAAGCCAGTTCTCCGCAACATCCGGAGTCTCACCGCCCGAAAGAAGTTTCGGCCCCATCTGCAAGAACCGATGCATACTAAAACTCCGAGGCTCATCACGACGGTGTTGACGATGTTCTCGATGCTCTCGACGACGCTCCCGATCGTCGCGGTCTCCCCAGCGTCCAATGCTGCCATGACTACTAGCATCGTCGTCAAAACCAGACATCTCTTAGCTACAAAAGTTACCAGAGATTAAACCCAAAAGAACAGTTCTAATCCCAAAATCTTAATGCATGCTCTGATACCATAAATGTAGTGACCCGTTCCAGAATCACCTACTAATCAGAACTTAAGCATGCAAAATTAACATTTAAAACTGAATCAGGTAATACAGCAGAAAAACAGTAATACAATCCAATCGAATCTGAAAATACAAAATACTTAAACAACCAGATCGAACTAAATACCAAGAACGAATACCAATAACTACAAGTCAACCTCTGCCAGCTCCCTGTCCACTCCCTCCTGGACCGTCCAACCTGAGACCTGCCCCATCGAATAGGGTGTCCAAAACAGAGATAAACCGAGGACGTGAGCATAAAACGCTCAGCACCGAAAGCATGAGTATACAAGACTATGACATGCATGTATGCAAAATGTACTGGATACCAGGATCTGGGTATAACGAAATACTGCTCAGGTAAATGACGTCAAGGTATGTAGCACTCTGCGCCGTCGCACCAGGAGGTGGCTCCCATACCAAAATAAACCTGTGGATATACCGGTGACCTGACCACCGTCGGCCAACGGGGTCCAACCATCCACAACAAACGAGGGCTGAGCACCCTCTCAACAGGCTATCTCAAAGATAATCAGGCTCAACATGATTATGCAAATACCGCATAATAAACCATGCATCATATGACAGATAATAATGCAACATATAAACATGCAACACATAGCAAAGTATACTCAATCCTGCTATCTCGGATAGTACTTTCGTACCTCAAACCAGTAGATCCTAGCAATCAGCCCTAGAATCAAGCCTGCGTCCGTAGTCAGCCCACTGATGCCGCTAGCTCCCAACTAGAGCACAACTCCGCTACAAAACCAGTAGCTCCCCGCTAGTGCCTAAACCTCGGGAAAAGACTAGAAACCCATCAGAAACGACTAAAACGCTCTGGAACACTCGGAATTGGCGAGTAACAAATGAAGCCTCGCGCCTCTATTTATAGACAACGATCGGTAGATCCGATCCACTTCGGACGATCCGATCCGGCACACTTCGTACGATCCGAACCCTGATCGGACGATCCGAATCCTGCATGTCTTCCACGTGTCCAGCCACCTGTCTTCGGACGATCCGAACCCTGATCGGACGATCCGAACCTTGCATGTCTTCCACGTGTCCAGCCACCTGTCTTCGGACGATCCGAACCCTGTTCGGTCCTTCCGATCCCACCGAAATAATATTTAATCCAATAATTAACTCAAATTAGGCATCGGGATACTACATAAACTGTCAAAATGTGAGTTTTGGTTAAGACAGGTAGTATTTATAGGTCATAATATATCTGGAGATGGGATATCAGTGGATCCCAGTAAAGTGGAAGCCGTGATTTCTTGGCCAAGACCGACGTCAGCGCCCGAAATTCGCAGGTTCATGGGTTTAGCGGGATATTATCGTCGTTTTATTAAAGATTTCTCGAGTATAGCTAAACCAATTACTAAGCTGACTCAAAAGAATGCTCCATTTGTTTGGTCTGAAGAATGTGAGAGCAGTTTTCTGGAGTTAAAGAAGAGATTGACCAGTGCCCCTGTGTTGATTATTCCGTCAGGTACTGGTGATTTTGTGGTTTATTGCGACGCTTCTCACAGAGGGTTGGGATGTGTGCTGATGCAATGAGGGCATGTTATTGCTTATGCATAAAGACAGCTTAAACCACATGAGACCCGTTATCCAATTCATGACCTAGAATTGCAGCCATTGTCTTTGCATTAAAGATATGGCGACACTATCTTTATGGTGAAAAGTTTGAGATATATTCTGATCATAAGAGTTTGAAATATCTGTTTTCTCAATCTGAATTGAATATGAGGCAACGGAGATGGCTTGATTTGCTTAAAGATTTTGATTGTGAAATCAAATACTATCCAAGAAAGTCTAATGCAGCAGCCGATGCACTGAGTAGAAAGGTATGTTCTTTATCCTTGTCGACGATAGGTGTTTCAAATTTGATAGAAGACTGCTGTTTGTCTGGATTAGCATTTGAAACAGATTATAGACCGTTGAGACTTTATACGGTGCAAGTAAAACTAGAGCTGATTATGAAGATTAAGGCAGCTCAGAAAGTTGATCAGAATGTACAGAAATCAGTATCGACGGTTAGAACAGGACATCGATCGGAGTATCAGGTACGTGATAACGTCTTGTATGTGAATAATCATAGGGTTGTGCCGAATATTTCAGATTTGAGACGACATATATTGTCAGAAGCACACAACAGTCGATTCAGTATTCATCTTGGTGGCAGAAAAATGTATAACGATTTGAAAAGACAGTTTTGGTGGAAACAAATGAAGACTGACATTGCCGAATTTGTTTCCAAATGTCTGAATCGCCAGAAGGTAAAAGCAGAGAGAGAGAAACCAGGAGGTTTATTACAGAGTTTGTCCATTCCTGAATGGAAATGGGATCACATTTCCATGGATTTTGTGACGCAACTACCGCGTTCCTCCCGAGGTTGTGATGCGATTTGGGTCGTGATTGACAGATTGACCAAATCCGCATGTTTTTATTCCGTACAAGATGACGTACAGATTACACCAGATGGCAGAGATCTATGTCAGAGAAGTGGTCAGATTGCACGGAGTGCCGAAGTCAATTGTATCAGACCGTGATCCTCGATTTACTTCGCACTTATGGTAGAGTTTGCAGCAGGCTCTCGGTACGAAGTTACATCTGAGTACCGCATATCATCCACAGACCGATAGAGAGTCAGAGCAGACTATCCAGACACTGGAAGATATGCTTAGAGCAGTAGTGCTTGATTTTAGCACTAATTAGCAAGATGCATTGCCTCTTTGTGAGTTTTCGTACAACAACAGCTATCAGACGAGTATTGAGATGGCACCATTTGAAGCGTTATACGGAAAGAAATGTCGATCCCCTCTCTATTGGGATGATATCTTTGAAGTGCCTGAGATTGGACCTGATATGATCAGAGATATGACAGAAAAGTGAAGCTAATTCGAAAGAAAATGAAGGCAGCGCAAGACAGACAGGCCAAATTTGCCAATGTTCGACGTAGACCGTTGGTATTTGAGGTTGGAAACCGAGTATTTCTAAAGATTTCACCTTTCAGAGGAGTTGTTAGATTTGGCAAGAAAGGAAAACTGTCTCCACGATACATTAGGCCTTATGAGATTCTCGAGAAGATAGGAGATCGTGCCTATCGACTTGTCTTACCGCCTTCATTATCTGGAATACATGATGTCTTTCATGTATCGTTACTAAGGAAATATCTTCCTGATGCTTCACATTCTATTCAACCAGACGAGGCCGAAATGGATAAGACGTTGAGCTATGTTGAAAAACCGATTCAGATTATTGATCGCAAAGAAAAACAGCTTAGAACGAAGACTATTCCACTCGTAAATGTTCAATGGACTCGTCATGGCACTGAAAAAGCCACCTGGGAAACTGAATCAGATATGAGACAAGAGTTCCAAGAGTTATTTCGATAATGTAAATTTCTTATACAGTTTTTATATATACTCCCTATTGATACGATTGATTGCATGTGATTCCAAGGGCGAAATCGTATCTTAGGGGGGGGGGGGAGAAATGTAATGCCCGAGATTTTATATCGTGTTGAATTACGATTATGGATTTTTAATCGAGACGATTATGAAAGGGCTAACCGAGACACGAAATGAGATCGCGTGTGAAAATTGATGTGCGAGGACAGTATCATCGGCGCACATGCGCGACTATATGCACGCACATGCGCGAGAGGTCCAGAGAGGTTCGCGCACAAGCGCGACTTGGATTCACGCACATGCGCGAGGGTGGCAGAGAGTTGGCATTTTTGAGCAGAAGCCTCGCGCATATGAGTGTCGCGCATATGCGCGAGCCACCGTGTAAACACGCGCCGAGACATTTTGTCTCGCGCATATGCGCCGAGATAGGTCGATCATATGCGCGAGACGTGTGCTACAAAGAGTGAGCCACTCGTCCATTTGCATGTGTTTGTATGTATATATATATATACACAACCGTGGCTCTTCAGAAAGAAAGGGGAAAACGAAGCTGAGGAAGGAAATTGCTTTTGATTTCAAAATTCGATTTACGAACGATCCACTTGTCCAAACTTGAATCCGAGTACGACACCGTGTTCCTAGCAACGAAAGCTACTACAGGACGTAAGTTTTGTTACGTTTTGTTAAGAGTTGAAATTATGCTATGCTCAGAATCAGATACGATTCATATATAACGTTCTTGACGTAGTTGACATCATAGAATCGAAGTCGGATTAAGAAACAGACTGAATATGGAATTTTTATGAATTTCAAAATGAGATTGACTAGAATTGATATCAGATTTGTACGGTGGTTGATTGTAAATTAATGGAATTAGTAGATACTGGTTTGGTATCACCGGTATCGCAAGAGTGTACTATGGTACTGTCAGAATTTGATAAAACAGAGATGCTATGATTTGATTAGAATATTTATACATTATATTAATATTGTCATTGCCAGATTGAACAGTGACAGACTTGGAATCAAGACTTCGATTGTATCAGAGCGACAGAACGAAAGGTATAAATAAATGTTGATTCGGGATTGCACAACTCGAGTTAGGTTTGACTTGAGTTTCCCAAAATCACATACTATATTTTATTGCATTAATATTTGCAGATTATCATATTGATATGTGTAGTCTATTGAATGATAGCAGAGCCAGAGTTTGAGTCTAGGGCAGATCAGCCTAGCTAGAATAGAACCGCCGAGTCTTTGTCAGAACCGCTAAGACTCTAGACTTACGGTGTATCGATGAGCTTAGATGTAGATCGACGTCTATTGTAGACATTCAATACAGCATAACAAAGTCTAAATTTAGATTAGGATCCCTAGATTAGAAATGAGTCTTAGATTTAGGTACAGATTTGTATCGATTCATGTAGTCAGATTGGATACATGTTTTTATGATTGTTTATGCTTTTATATATTTTTATATGACTGCATTAATACAATGTTTATACTGGGATATTTGTATCTCACCGGAGTTATCCGGCTGTTGTCTTATCTGTACGTGTGCATGGCAATAGGTGGGACAGGTTAAAGGTCACAGAGGTGAAGAAAGATCGAGTTAGAGTGGAGACTACGGACTTGGACTAGAAATAGGATTTAAACACTTGATAGTTAGTTGTTGAACCTGATATGTGTATGATTGTATATTGTATCAGATTTATACTTTCATACTGATATGTATAGGAATTTGATTCCATTACCTTCCGCATTTTAAAAAAAAAAATTAGACCCTGTTTATTATAATTGATTAATTAGTCCCAATGATGATTAAGAACATGATTAGCGTCCGGGTCCCCACACAGCCCCAGTAGCCAGTCCCCCTTGGCTGTTGTCCCTTACAACAGCTCGCGCGAGGAGTCCTTTTTCCATGGGACTCCTCCAAGGCTGCACGCGAGGGGTCCTAGCTCCTGACCTTGACCCAAGTCCCTTAGGACCCAACACCCTGACCTGGTCGAGCCCCAAGACCCCATGCATAGTGATCGAACCCCTTCGCTTTGAACAACCCAACAACTCACGGTTTCCTCTTTTCTTTGGCCTACGGTTCCAGCTTTGTTCTTTTTTATTTGCAACGTTTTTGGTGTGCTTTAGGACTCTTTAAAACATGTAAAAACATCTCTCAAACATATCCTAATCATGGCATTCCTTTTTTATCACAAAAATCATGTTTTTGGTTCACATATCATGCTTTAAAATTCATGTTTGATGCAAAAACGAAAATATAATAAAGTGCAACTTGTTTTTCATTCAAAACATAATTAAATAAATACTACAGCATGATGGATGTTTGAAGGAAAGAAAATGGCGTGTCTTTGCGTAATTTACGCATGAGTAATCGTTGACGATTGCGAAGAACGGGGACGACACCCTTGGCTAGAAATATCCCTTGAAAGTTCGATATTTCTTCTCCAAATTTTGTATATGTGTCGTGTGTTTGGAGGGTTTGTGAGGGTGTGTGGCATGAGTTTTGTGTAGGGTTTGGGGTGGGATTAACATAATACATAGTTAATTATTTCCTTAATTAAGCTTAGGACCATTAAGCACACAAATAGGCCCGTTAATGCTTAATTATAATTTAACTAAAATATAAAAATAATCTTTTAAAATAAGTTTGTTAATTTATTAGCCGGGTTGCCAACACGTTCGTATTTTGTGGAAAATTCAACACCGATAAAAATTACGTTCCGACATATAAAATCACCTCAAAACCCCCTTATTTTCAAAAATAAACATCAACCATATTTTAAATAATTAAAAACAAATAACCAATAAAACATTTTTTATTTTTCAGTTATCGGTCTCCGTTCGTCAATCGCAACTTGAATAACCTTTAAAAATACATTTTAATGCAACCATGTAGAAAAATATATTTTTAACATGTAAATATGCAAAACATAATTAATTAATGCAATTGAAACAATTAATTGAAATACACAAGGAATTTAATAATCTTGTAGGCATGTGGTTCGTGTGGACATTTAAATTTTCGGAACGTTACAGACTTAGACCTACCTTGCGCCTGGATTTTATGTTGATGAGACCAACAAGCTATGACGAGGCCGCCGCTTGTGCTTTTCAGGCGGAGCAGGCAATGAGGGACATTGATTTTGAGATGCAAAAGAAGAGGAATCAGACTCAAGCTAGCACACAGTACACATGTAATGCCTGAGATTATATCACTGAAATCAGACATTGATTAATTGAAAGAATTGAGATTTCTGGAGCGAAAATAAGATGTGAATGGAGAAGCTGAGCATCGGTGCATTACAAGACCAAATATTTTACAGAATGTTTGGCGCTCGAACAGTAGAAAAAGACCGCCCGAGCGCCAGTACACCACAAGTTTAGTACTCATACAGAACGTTTGGCGCCTGAGCGACAGAAAATGACCGCCCAAGCGCTAGTGTACAACAAGTATAGTGCTCGGACAGAATGTTCCGCGCCCGAGCGGTAATCTTTGACCGCCCGAGCGTCGCCTGATATAGAGAAATAATAAGTCACATATATTTACCATGCAAGTTGATATATATAAACTTCATTCCTTCATAAAGAAATTGCAAAAATTGAGAAAACCGAGAAAGCTCAATGAATATCATTTCAGCTTCAAGATTTCATAAAATAGGAATTGTGATTTGTTCAAGATCCGTCTGTTCAATTTTTAATCCGAGTTCGATTGATTATGAGTTGTTGAGATTGATGTCAGTTGATATTGTATTGCTCGGTATATCGAGATTGTGTTGTTATGCCGTCGAATCAGAATTAGATTGAGCTCTGATTATATCCAGTATTGGTTGGATTGTATATTGATATTGTACTCCTTATAATGTCATTTCCAGATTGAGTATTGACAGCTTCAAATTCAAGACCTCGACTTCGTCAAACCGAGAAAAGAAAGGTATAAATCAATGTTAACCGAGAGATACGACTCGAGTTAGATTGGATTTGAGTTTCCCAAAACCACATACTTTTTTATTATTATTTTAATACCTTTGTAGTCTTGGAATGTATATGCTTATTGATTTATAGAAAATAAGAGAATAGAAGATAGATTGCGAGAACGAGTCATTGGCAGAGGTGCCAAGCCTGTGGCACAAGTGCCAAGACATTGGATGTTTGGTTTATATCGATGTGCTTAGGAGTAGATCCACTTCTATTGCAGACATTCGATATAAAGTGCCAACGTCCTGGAACCGGGATCCCTAGACTAGATCAGAGTCGAGTCAGATATATGAGTTTGGTTTACAGTTTTATATCATTTCATGTTTTCAGATTTGATACATGTTATTGATAACTGTTGTATGCTTTTGTATATGTTTATATGAAATGCATGTATACATTGTTTGTACTGGGAATTATATTCTCACCGGAGTTATCCGGCTGTTGTTTTGTTTGTATGTGTGCATGATAATAGGTGGGTCAGGATCAGGGTCAATAAGAGGATGAGAGATTAAAAAATAGCGTGGAGATCTGGGCCCAGAATTAGAATTAGTTTCAGCACTAGAGATTTAGCTTTTGAACCTTAGTTTGAGATGAATGTATGTTGTACAAGACTTGTACTTTACTTTGGATGTTTGTATAAAATTGGTTATCTTATGTTCTGCACTTATGCATTTAAAAAAAAAAATTTAGACCCAGTTTATTTAATTGGTCCATTTATTCCCAAAGATGATTAAGAAATGAATTAGCATCCGGGTCCCCACAGCAGGTGGTAGCAGAGCAGTAGGTTCCTTAGACTGAGATAGAAGAGATTGAGCGGGGTAGATTGAATTTTCTTCCTTGCTTTTGTGATGCTAGCATGCGATTGATTATAATGTTGAGTTACATAAATGGTATGCTACTATTACCGCATGTTTTACTGCTTTGATTGAAAGCATGTATTATTGAGAATGAATCAGACTCGATTCTTGATTAGAGGTAAGATGATCAGAAGGGGACTGAGACATATTTTATAGACTTGAGTACTAACCTTTTGATAATCAGATATGCCTCCTCGAAGATTCCCAGAACAGGGCAGTACCTCACCTAATCCGATGGATGTCACAACAACCCCGATGGAAACATTACTGAAGAGATTTCAGTCGTTTAAACCACCGACTCTAAAAGAAACTGAGTCATCAGTTGACTGTGAAAGTTGGCTAGATGACATTGAGATGTTGTTTGATTCATTGGATTATACAGATGAACGAAGAGTTAGACTGATCGGGCACCAATTGCATGATATTTCAAATAATTGGTGGCTTACAACAAAGAGAGCATTGGAGCATCGAGGTACAGTGATTACTTGGAATATCTTGAAGACTGAGTTTTATCAAAGATTTTTCTCAGTATCGTACAAGAAAGAAAAGGGAGCAGAGTTTGCTAATCTGAGACATGGTCAACTGAACATTGAAGAATATGTGGCCAAGTTCTCTACCTTGTTGCGTTTTGCTCCACACGTGGCTGAGAATGACGAAGCTATTGCTGATCAATTCATCAATTGGCTGAATCCTGAGATCTTTACATTGGTGAACACTGGGAGACCGAATAATTTTGCTGATACTTTGAATAGAGCAAAAGGAGCGAAAGCGGGCCTGATCAGGCAGAAAGGAGCTTCATATGTTGCCCCAGCAACGAAACAACAACCATTTACTACTCAGTTCCACCAACCCCCTCCCAGATTTGAGATTGTAGCAGTAGCAGTGGAAAGAATGATTACTTGAAGGACAGAGGAAAACATTTTAAGAAGTCTGGCAGCAGTTCATCTAGCTCCAGTGGTTCACGACAAAGTCACAGTCATACAGGGGCTTATTGTAGAACTTGCGGAGGGTGACATCCCACAGAGCATTACCAAGGAGTGTTTGGTAGTTGCAATATCTGCAGACAGCAGGGACATTTTGCCAGAGTTTGTCCATAGCGAGGTTCCCAACGATCTCAGGGAGCATAATCATCTGGATCAGTGGCACAGTCTGATAGACGATCATCTGTTGTTCACTCCTTCTAGCAAGCACATGCCCCGTCACAACCGAGGATAGGAGGAAGCCAGACTATTAGCCAGCCTCTGAGACAGCAGGCCAGGGTATTTGCTTTGACTGACGAACAAGCCCATGAAGTGCACCTGATGATGTCGTTGTAGGTGACTGTTCTCTTTATGGTTATCCTGCCTATGTATTGATTGATACGGGAGCATCTCATACATTTATTTCTGAGTGATTTTCATTGATACATGCCTTGCCAGTTGAGTCTCTATCTGCTGTAGTATCTGTCTCTTCACCTTTGGGGAGAGGTTTGAAATTAGTGAATTCTGTTAAACATTGTATGCTACAGTATGACGGGCATGGGATTGAGTTAGATTGTATTGTACTTGGGTTGTCTGATTCTGATTGCATTATTGGTATCGACATGCTGACCAAGTACAGAGCTACCGTAGATTGTTTCCAGAAGATTGTGAGATTCAGACCTGAAATGGCTGATGAATGGAAATTTTACGGTAAGGGTTCTAGAGCTAGAATTCCTTTGATATCTGCACTATCTATGACTCGATTATTACAGAAAGTAGAAGAGGGATTCCTTGTTTATTCAGTAGATGTACTAAAATCGAGCCCTACATTGGTAGATTTACCAGTGATATGTGAGTTTGCTAACGTCTTCCCAGATGATATTCCGGGTTTGCCTCCAGTTCGAGAGATAGACTTCAGAATTGAACTGATACCAGGTACTGTTCCTATTTCTAAAACTCCATATAGATTGGCACCGATTGAATTAAAAGAATTGAAGGACCAACTATTATATTTACTAGCCAAGGGGTACATCAGACCAAGTGTTTCTCCTTACGGTGCTCCAGTGTTATTTGTCAGAAAGAAGGACGGTTCAATGAGACTCTGCATTGACTACCGGCAAGTGAACAAGGCTACGGTAAAGAACAAATTCCCTTTGCCTCGTATCGATGATTTATTTGATCAGTTGCAGGGTTCTTCTGTTTATTCCAAGATCGATCTGAGATCTGGATATCATCAGCTGAGAGTCAGAGATTCTGATATATCGAAGACAGCTTTCAGAATCAGGTATGGCCATTATGAGTTTATTCTCATGCCGTTTTGTTTAGCGAACGCTCCAGCTTATTTATGGGTTTGATGAACAGTATATTTCAGAAGTATCTTGATGAGTGTGTGATTATTTTCATTGATGATATTCTTATATGTTCAAAGAATTTGAATGATCATGCTGAACATTTGACTGGGAAATTGTATGCAAAACTGTCGAAATGTGTGTTTTGGCTGAGATAAGTCGTATTTCTGGGACATATCATATATGGATATGGGATTTCTGTCGACCCTGGCAAAGTTAAGGCCGTGATCAGTTCGCCTAGACCTACATCAGTGCCAGAGATACGCAGTTTTATGGGTTTAGCAGGCTATTATCATCGATTTATTAAAGATTTCTCCAGCATTGCTAAGCCGATTACTCAGTTAACTCAGACGAATTTACCGTTTTTTTGGTCAGAGGAATGTGAAGTCAGTTTTCTAGAGTTGAAGAAAAGATAAACCTGTACTCCGGTGTTGACTATTCCGTCAGGTACTGGTGATTTTGTTGTATATTGTGACGCTTCTCACAGATGATTGGGTTGTGTTCTGATACAGCGAGGACATGTCATTGTTTATGACTCGAGATAGTTAAAGACACATGAGACTCGCTACCCGATGCATGATCTTGAATTGGCTGCGATTGTATTTGTTTTGAAGATTTGGCGACACTACCTATACGGTGAGAAATTTGAGATTTATTCTGATCACAAGAGTCTGAAATACCTATTTTCACAGTCAGAACTGAATATGAGGCAACGAACATAGCTTGATTTATTGAAAGATTTTGATTGTGAAATCAAATATTATCTGGGAAAGTCTAATGCAGCAGCTGATGCACTGAGTCAAAATGTATGTTCTTTATCCTTCTCGACGATTGATGTTTCAAATTTAATTGAAGATTGCTGTTTGTCTGGATTAGTATTTGAAACAGATTATAGACCGTTGAGACTCTATGCTGTTCAAGTTGAACCAGAGCTGATTTTGAGAATCAAAGAGGGAAAGAAAGTTGATCAGAATGTTCAAAACTCGATTTTGATGGTCAGAGTAGGGCATCAATCAGAGTATCAGGTTCGTAATGATGTGTTATATATGAATAATCGTCTTGTTGTGCCAGATGTTTGAGATTTGAAACGACAGATATTATCAGAAGCGCACAGTGGTCGATTTAGTATTTATCCTTGTGGCAGAAATATGTACAATGATTTGAAGAAAAATTTCTGGTGGAAATAGATGAAAGCAGATATTGCAGAGTTTGTATCCAGATGTCTAAATTACAAACAGGTAAAAGCAGACCGAAAGAAACCAGGAGGTCTGTTGCATAGCTTATCGATTCCTGAATGGAAATGGGATCACATTTCCATTGATTTTGTTACGAAGCTACCATGTTCCTCTAGAGGTTGTGATGCGATTTTGGTCGCGATTGACAGATTAACCAAATCAGCATGTCTTATTCCGTACAAGATGACGTACATACATGACCAGATTGACTTACAGACATGACCGGATGGCAGATATTTATGTCAGAGAAGTGGTCAGATTGCATGGAGTGCCGAAGTCGATTGTGTCAGACCGTGATCCTCGATTTACTTCGCACTTTTGGCACAGTATACAGCAAGCTCTAGGTAAGAAATTGCATTTGAGTACTGCATATCATCCTCAGACTGAAGGACAGTCAGAGCAGACTATCCAGACATTGAAGGATATGCTTAGAGCTGTAGTGCTAGATTTTGGCACTAATTGGGAAGATTCTTTGCAACTTGTGAGTTTTCTTATAACAACAGCTATCAGATGATTATAGAGATGTCTCCGTTTGAAGCGTTGTATGGCAAGAAGTGCTGATCCCCTCTGTATTGGGACGATAACTTTGAGGTACCAGAACCTGGGACTGATATGATTCGAGAAATGACTGAGAAAGTTAAGCTAGTTCAGAAGAGAATGAAGACAGCTCAAGACAGACAGGCCAAATATTCCAATGTTCGACGTAGACCGTTGGTATTTGAAGCAGGAGAGAGAGTATTTTTGAAGATTTCTCTTTTCAGAGGCGTTGTCAGATTTGGCAATAAAGGGAAGTTGTCTCCACGATATATTGGGCAGTACGAGATTCTCGAGAAGATAGGAGATCGTGCCTATCGACTTGCTATTCCTCCATCTCTATCTAGAATACATGATGTCTTTCATGTATCGATGCTACGGAAGTATATTCCTGATGCTTCTCATATTCTTCAGCCAGACGAGGCCGAACAAGACGAGACTTTGAGTTATTTTGAAAAGCGATCCAGATTCTTGATTGTAAAGAAAAATAACTCAGAACGAAGACTATTCCGCTTGTGAAAGTTCATTGGAGTCGTCATGGCATTGAAGAAGCTACTTGGGAGACTGAATCAGACATGAGACAGAAATTTCCAGAGTTATTTCATTGATGTAAGTTTCCTGTTTAGCTTCTGTTATACATTTCTTATCGTATCTGATTTGATTGCCTGTGATTTCATGGATGAAATCAGATCTTAGGGGGGAGAAATGTAATGCCCGAGATTATATCACTGAAATCAGACATTGATTAATTGACAGAATTGAGATTTCAGGAGCGAGAATAAGATGTGAATGGAGAAGCTGAGCGCCGGTGCATTACAAGACCAAATATTTTACAGAATGTTTGGCACCCGAACGTTAGAATAAGACAGCCCGAGCGCCAGTACACCACAAGTTTAGTACTCGGACAAAACATTTGGCGCTCGAGCGGTAGAAAATGACCGCCCGAGCGCCAGTGTACAACAAGTATAGTGCTCGGACAGAATGTTCCGCGCCCGAGCGGTAATCTTTGATCGCTCGAGCGCCGCCTGATATGGAGGAAGAATAAGGCACTTATCTTTAACATGCAAGTTGATATATATAAACTTCATTCCATCAGAAATAAACAGAAAAAACCGAGAAAACCGAGAAAGCTCCATGAATACCATTTAAGCTTCAAGCTTTTCATAAAATAAGAATTGTGATTTGTTCAAGATCAGTCCGTTCAATTTTTAATCTGAGTTCAGTACTGTGTTCCCCTCGATAAAGGCTTCACACGAACGTAAATTTTCTTATGTTTTGATATGGTTTGAAAATATGACGTTGAAGAAATCATGTTATAATTGATATGTTTTGTTTCTGAGATTTTTATCGTTGTATAATCGAACCAAGAGTGAAGAACAGATACCATATGAATTGTTATCATTTTTTAGATTTGATTTTATTATGAATATACAGATTTGGTAATGGAATGGTGTTTATCGATTGATTATGAGTTGTTGAGATTGATATCTGTTGATATTGTATTGTTGGGTATATCGAGATTGTGCTATTATGCCGTCGAAACAGAATTAGATTGAGCTCTGATTATATCCAGTATTGGTTGGATTGTATATTGATATTGTACTCCTCAATAATGTTATTGCCAGATTGAGTATTGACATCTTCGAATTCAAGACCTCGACTTCGTCAGCCCGAGAAAAGAAAGGTATAAATCAATGTTAACCTGTAGATACGACTCGAGTTAGATTTGACTTGAGTTTCCCAAAACCACATGCTTGTTTGTTATTGTTTTAAAAGCTTTGTATTCTTGGAATGTTTATGCTTATTGATTTATAGAAAAGCAAATAATAGAAGATAGATTGCGAGAACGAGAACGAGAACGAGAACGAGTCATTGGCAGAGGTGCCAAGTCTATGGCAGAAGTGCCAAGACATTGGATGTTTGGTTTATATCGATGTGATTAGGAGTAGATCCACTTCTATTGTAGATACTCGATATAAATTGCAAACATCCGGGAACCGGGATCCCTAGACTAGATCAGAGTCGAGTCAGATATATGAGTTTGGTTTACAGTTTTATATCATTTCATGTTTTCAGTTTGATAAGTGTTATTGATAACTGTTATATGCTTTTGTATATTTTTATATGAAATGCATGTATACGTTGTTTATACTGGGAATTATATTCTCACCGGAGTTATCCGGCTATTGTTGTGTTTGTATGTGTGCTTGACAACAGGTGGGACAAGATCAGGTTCAAGAAGAGGATGATAGATCAAAAATTAGCATGGAGATCCAGTGTAGTGACCCGTTCCAGAATCACCTACTAATCAGAACTTAAGCATGCAAAATTTATTTTAAAAACTGAATCAGGTAAACAGCGGAATAAGTAATACAACCCAATCGAAACTGTAAGTACAAAAATACTTAAACAACCAGATCGAACTAAATCCAAGAATAAATACCAACAACTACGAATCAACCTCTGCCAGCTCCCTGTCCACTCCCTCCTGGACCGTCCAACCTGAGACCTGCCCCATCGAATAGGGTGTCCAAAACAGAGATAAACCGAGGACGTGAGCATAAAACGCTCAGCACCGAAAGCATGAGTATACAAGACTATGACATGCATGTATGCAAAATGTACTGGATACCAGGATCTGGGTATAACGAAATACTGCTCAGGCAAATGACGTCAAGGTATGTAGCACTCTGCGCCGTCGCACCAGGAGGTGGCTCCCATACCAAAATAAACCTGTGGATATACCGGTGACCTGACCACCGTCGGCCAACGGGGTCCAACCATCCACAACAAACGAGGGCTGAGCACCCTCTCAACAGGCTATCTCAAAGATAATCAGGCTCAACATGATTATGCAAATACCGCATAATAAACCATGCATCATATGACAGATAATAATGCATCATATAAACATGCAACACATAGTAAAGCATACTCAATCCTGCTATCTCGGATAGTACTTTCGTACCTCAAATCAGTAGATCCTAGCAATCAGCCCTAGAATCAAGTCCGCGTCCGTAGTCAGCCCACTGATGCCGCTAGCTCCCAACTAGAGCACAGCTCCGCTACAAAACCAGTAGCTCCTCGCTAGTGCCTAAACCTCGGGAAAAGACTAGAAACCTATCAGAAACGACTAAAACGCTCTGGAACACTCGGAATTGGCGAGGGAATAGTGAAGCCTCGCGCCTCTATTTATAGACAACGATCGGACGATCCGTTCCACTTCGGACGATCCGAACCACTTCGGACGATCCGATCCGGTACTCTTCGGACGATCCGAACACTGATCGGACGATCCGAATCCCTGCATGTCTTCCACGTGTCCAGCCACCTGCATGTCTTCCACGTGTCCAGCCACCTGTCTCGGACGGTCCGAACTCTGATCGGACGATCCGAACCCTGACCGGTCCTTCCGATCCCTGATCGGACGATCCGATCTCTGATCGGACGATCCGAACCATGATCGGTCCTTCCGATCCCACCGAAATAGAATTTATCCAATAATTAACTCAAATTAGGTATCGGGATACTACATTCTTCCCCCCTAAAGCATGAGTATACAAGACTATGACATGCATGTATGCAAAATGTACTGGATACCAGGATCTGGGTATAACGAAATACTGCTCAGGCAAATGACGTCAAGGTATGTAGCACTCTGCGCCGTCGCACCAGGAGGTGGCTCCCATACCAAAATAAACCTGTGGATATACCGGTGACCTGACCACCGTCGGCCAACGGGGTCCAACCATCCACAACAAACGAGGGCTGAGCACCCTCTCAACAGGCTATCTCAAAGATAATCAGGCTCAACATGATTATGCAAATGCCGCATAATAAACCATGCATCATATGACAGATAATAATGCATCATATAAACATGCAACACATAGTAAAGCATACTCAATCCTGCTATCTCGGATAGTACTTTCGTACCTCAAATCAGTAGATCCTAGCAATCAGCCCTAGAATCAAGTCCGCGTCCGTAGTCAGCCCACTGATGCCGCTAGCTCCCAACTAGAGCACAGCTCCGCTACAAAACCAGTAGCTCCTCGCTAGTGCCTAAACCTCGGGAAAAGACTAGAAACCTATCAGAAACGACTAAAACGCTCTGGAACACTCGGAATTGGCGAGGGAATAGTGAAGCCTCGCGCCTCTATTTATAGACAACGATCGGACGATCCGTTCCACTTCGGACGATCCGAACCACTTCGGACGATCCGATCCGGTACTCTTCGGACGATCCGAACACTGATCGGACGATCCGAATCCCTGCATGTCTTCCACGTGTCCAGCCACCTGCATGTCTTCCACGTGTCCAGCCACCTGTCTCGGACGGTCCGAACTCTGATCGGACGATCCGAACCCTGACCGGTCCTTCCGATCCCTGATCGGACGATCCGATCTCTGATCGGACGATCCGAACCATGATCGGTCCTTCCGATCCCACCGAAATAGAATTTATCCAATAATTAACTCAAATTAGGTATCGGGATACTACATTCTTCCCCCCTAAAAAGGATTTCGTCCGCGAAATCAAGTCTGAAGAATGACAATTCTGAACATCAATACATTCAACTTAAGAATGAATTACAATTGAAAGTACAACTGAAATTACAATCATAACTGAAGTACTACAACTAGAACAACTCTGGATGCTCTGACCGCATGCGACTCTCTAGCTCCCAAGTAGCTTCTTCAGTACCTCGGCGCTGCCACTGCACTAAGACAAGAGGAATAGTCTTATTCCGCAGTACCTTATCCTTCCGGTCTAAGATCGAAACCGGTCTTTCCACAAAAGACAAATCCGGATTCAGCTGAACTTCTGTTGGATGCAAAACATGAGACTCATCCGCTACGTATCGTCTTAACAAGGACACATGAAACACATTGTGAACACTAGACAGATACGGTGGCAAAGCTAATCTGTAGGCCAAATCTCCCACGCATTCTAAGATCTCAAAAGGGCCAATGAATCTCGGAGATAGCTTACCCTTGAGTCCAAACCTCAGAATCCTCCGAAAAGGTGATACCTTGAGAAACACTTTCTCGCCTGCATCAAAATGAAGAGGTCTGCGCTTGGTGTTCGCATAACTTGCTTGTCGATCCTGAGCAGTCTTAATCCGTTGTTTGATCACAAGAACTTTGTCCATGGCCTGCTGAATCAATTCTGGACCCTCGACCTGTCGTTCTCCGACTTCCTCCCAGAACAAAGGAGTACGACAACGTCGACCATACAATGCTTCAAACGGAGACATACCAATACTCCTATGAAAACTGTTGTTGTATGCAAACTCTATCAGTGGCAGATGATCCTGCCAAGCTGGCCCGAAATCCATCACACAAGATCTCAACATATCTTCAAGAGTACGAATAGTCCTCTCTGACTGACCGTCAGTCTCTGGGTGATACGCAGTACTCAAACTCAAGGTAGTGCCCAAAGCTTGCTGAAAGCTGCCCCAAAATCTAGATGTAAATCGAGGATCTCTGTCACTAACGATACTCACGGGCACACCGTGAAACCGTACAATCTCCTGAATGTACAACCGTGCCATCCGATCGAAAGTGAAATCTCTGTTATACGGAAGAAAATGGGCAGACTTAGTAAGCCGATCCACTACCACCCAGATAGCATCTTTATTTCCCACAGACATAGGCAAGTGAGTCACGAAGTCCATCGTGATATGCTCCCACTTCCACTCCGGAATAGGAAGATTCTGCAATAACCCTCCAGGTCGTCGATACTCAGCCTTCACCTGCTGACAGACTAGGCACTTGGAGACATACTGATAAACATTACGTTTCATACCTTTCCACCAAAATCGAGTCCTCAAATCCTTATACATCTTGTTGCTCCCCGGATGAACACTCAACTTGCTACGATGAGCCTGGGATAAAATCTCCTCCCTCAAAGTGTCATCTTCCGGTACAACAACACGACCAGATAAACACAAAAGACCCTCGGACTGATAGTGGAATCCAGAAGTATTATCTCCATCAGCCAACCGAGCTAATTTCTGAACCTTAGAATCAGACATCTGAGCATCTCTAATCCGAGAATACAGAACTGGCTCAGACAAAATAGTAGCTACACGGATACCGTCGGTTCCCTTCCGATGCTTACAATTGAATCCCATCGAACAGAAATCCTGAATAATCTTAGATACAGCACAAGTCTGAAGAGCAGACAATCTCACCTTCCGACTAAGAGCATCGGCCGTGAGATTCGCAGATCCTGGATGATACTTGATCTCACAATCATAATCCTTGAGTAGATCCATCCAACGACGCTGACGCATGTTCAACTCAGCCTGAGTGAACAGATACTTCAAACTCTTATGATCAGTGAAAATCTCAAATCGCTCACCATACAGGTAATGGCGCCAGATTTTCAAAGCAAAAACGATCGCTGCTAATTCCAGATCATGAACAGGATAGTTTTCCTCATGAGACTTCAACTGTCTCGACGCATAAGCAATCACATGCTCATTCTGCATCAGAACACACCCTAGTCCCTGCAAAGAAGCATCGGTGTAGACACTGAAACCACCAGATCCAGACGGTAAAGCCAAAACAGGCGCAGATGTCAAACGTCTGCGAAGTTCCAGAAAACTCTCTTCGCACTCTGATGTCCACTCAAATGAAACATCTTTCCGAGTGAGCTGAGTGAGTGGCTTAGCAATCTGAGAGAAGTTGACAATGAAACGGCGATAATACCCAGCCAATCCCAGAAAACTGCGGATCTCGGCTACTGTCGTTGGACGCGACCAGTTCAATACCGCTTCCACCTTGCTCGGGTCAACTGAAACTCCCTTGCTAGAAATGACATGACCAAGGAATACAACTCTGTCAGTCCAAAACTCACATTTACTCAACTTCGCATAAAGCTGATTCTCGCGAAGTGTCTGCAAAATAATCCTTAAGTGTTATACGTGTTCTTGCTGATTATGCGAATAGATTAAGATATCATCTATAAACACCACAACAAACTTATCCAAGAAATCCCGAAATACCCGATTCATCAGATCCATAAAAACTGCTGGTGCATTCGTCACCCCAAAAGGCATAACCAGAAACTCATAATGCCCGTACCGGGTCCTGAATGCAGTCTTCGATATGTCTCCCTGATGAACTCGAAGCTGATGATAACCAGATCTTAAATCAATCTTGGAATATACAGAGGTACCTTGCAGTTGATCAAATAAATCATCAATCCGTGGCAACGGATACTTATTCTTTATCGTAGCACGATTCAACTGCCGATAATCTATGCAGAGCCGCATAAAACCATCCTTCTTTTTGACGAAAAGAACTGGTGCTCCCCACGGGGACACACTGGGTCGAATATACCCCTTGTCAAGAAGATCTTGCAACTGCTGTTTCAATTCCTGCATCTCTGATGGAGCTAAACGATAAGGAGCTCTAGAGATTGGTGCCGTGCCTGGCACTAAATCAATGCCGAAATCCACTTCCCGAACGGGAGGAAAACCAGGAATCTCCTCGGGAAAAACATCCGGAAACTCGCAAACCACTGGAATGTCACTGATACCGACACTAACTGCGGACGAATCAATAGCATAGATAAGGTAGCCTTCCCCGCCCGACTCTAAAGCACGACAGGCTTTCAGAGCAGAAACCACAGGCATCGGGGGTCGCGCTCCCTCTCCATAGAAAAACCAACTGTCGCCCTCAATTGGACGAAACTGCACAAACTTCTGATAACAGTCCACAGTAGCTCTAAACACAGTCAGCACATCTATTCCCAGAATGCAATCAAAATCCTCCATCGCAAGAATCATCAAATTAGCAGTTAAAATATTTAACTCAAATTCTAGAGGACAACCCATAACTAGACGTTTAGCTAACACCGAATGACCCATCGGTGTGGAAACAGATACCACAACGTCCAAGGAAGTGAAAGGTAACGCATTACGCTTAGCAAATCTAGCAGATATGAACGAATGCGATGCACCAGTATCAATGAGAACGTAAGCAGGTAATCCACATAATAAAAAGATACCTGCGATAACTCTCTCGTTCTCTTCAGCAGCCTGATCCTGGTTAAGAGCAAAGACCTGCCCTTGAGTATGCGGTCGGAGGTTAGAACCCTGAGTAGACCGTCCCTGCTGTGGCCTCTGATGAACTGAAGCCTGAGAACCAGATCCTGATCATCCGCCTGTCTGTGGACAATCTCTCTTCATGTGCCCCATCTCACCGCACCTGTAACAAGCACCCGCAACCTTGCGACAACGCTCCGTCGGATGATCCTTCCCGCAATTATGACACGGGCCTTTCTTCCTCCCAAAATGGTGAACTCCTCCAGATCCAGAGGAAGAAGAAGTAGATCCAGCCTTCTTAAATGTTTGGGCGCGGGGACCCAAAGAACTAGTAGGACGAGCAGACTGCATGGCTCGACCTCTCAGCAAACTGCCCTCAGCCTGGCGACATCGGTTCACAAGACCCTCATACGATGTCGGATCATCACAGACAACAACCCGATCATAAATCTCCTGATTGAGGCCCTGGAGAAAATGGTTATACTTGGCCATAGCATTATCACTGACATGTGGAACATACGGAAGCAACTCAAAGAACTTCTGTTGATACTCATCAACAGACAAACTCCCCTGTTTCAGATTGATCAACTCAATCGCCTTGGTCTGCAGAAGAGCTGGCGGAAAGTAAAGCAGCATGAAAGCGGCTCGGAAATCGGCCCAAAGAACTCGACCCTGTCGCTGAACTATCGGTGCAGAGGTAGACCTCCACCACTTACGCGCACCACCCTCCAGCAAGAAATCAAGGGTATCAATTTGCTGCTCCGCCGAGCACTGAAAAGTCTTGAAGCAGCTCTCCATCCTCTCAAGCCAATTCTCCGCAACATCCGGAGTCTCACCGCCCGAAAGAGGTTTCGGCCCCATCTGCAAGAACCGATGCATACTAAAACTCCGAGGCTCATCACGACGGTGTTGACGACGTTCTCGATGCTCTCGGCGACGCTCCCGATCGTCGCGATCTCCCCAGCGTCCAACGCTGCCATGACTACTAGCATCGTCGTCATAACCAGACATCTCTCGCTACAAAAGTTACCAGAGATTAAACCCAAAAGAACAGTTCTAAATCCCAAAATCTCAATGCATGCTCTGATACCATAAATGTAGTGACCCGTTCCAGAATCACCTACTAATCAGAACTTAAGCATGCAAAATTTATTTTAAAAACTGAATCAGGTAAACAGCGGAATAAGTAATACAACCCAATCGAAACTGTAAGTACAAAAATACTTAAACAACCAGATCGAACTAAATCCAAGAATAAATACCAACAACTACGAATCAACCTCTGCCAGCTCCCTGTCCACTCCCTCCTGGACCGTCCAACCTGAGACCTGCCCCATCGAATAGGGTGTCCAAAACAGAGATAAACCGAGGACGTGAGCATAAAACGCTCAGCACCGAAAGCATGAGTATACAAGACTATGACATGCATGTATGCAAAATGTACTGGATACCAGGATCTGGGTATAACGAAATACTGCTCAGGCAAATGACGTCAAGGTATGTAGCACTCTGCGCCGTCGCACCAGGAGGTGGCTCCCATACCAAAATAAACCTGTGGATATACCGGTGACCTGACCACCGTCGGCCAACGGGGTCCAACCATCCACAACAAACGAGGGCTGAGCACCCTCTCAACAGGCTATCTCAAAGATAATCAGGTTCAACATGATTATGCAAATGCCTCATAATAAACCATGCATCATATGACAGATAATAATGCATCATATAAACATGCAACACATAGTAAAGCATACTCAATCCTGCTATCTCGGATAGTACTTTCGTACCTCAAATCAGTAGATCCTAGCAATCAGCCCTAGAATCAAGTCCGCGTCCGTAGTCAGCCCACTGATGCCGCTAGCTCCCAACTAGAGCACAGCTCCGCTACAAAACCAGTAGCTCCTCGCTAGTGCCTAAACCTCGGGAAAAGACTAGAAACCTATCAGAAACGACTAAAACGCTCTGGAACACTCGGAATTGGCGAGGGAATAGTGAAGCCTCGCGCCTCTATTTATAGACAACGATCGGACGATCCGTTCCACTTCGGACGATCCGAACCACTTCGGACGATCCGATCCGGTACTCTTCGGACGATCCGAACACTGATCGGACGATCCGAATCCCTGCATGTCTTCCACGTGTCCAGCCACCTGCATGTCTTCCACGTGTCCAGCCACCTGTCTCGGACGGTCCGAACTCTGATCGGACGATCCGAACCCTGACCGGTCCTTCCGATCCCTGATCGGACGATCCGATCTCTGATCGGACGATCCGAACCATGATCGGTCCTTCCGATCCCACCGAAATAGAATTTATCCAATAATTAACTCAAATTAGGTATCGGGATACTACATCCAGGCCCAGAAGTAGGATTAGTTTCAGCACCAGACATGTAGTTGTTGAACATTAGTTTGAGAAGAATGCATGTTGTACAAGACTTGTACTTTACTTTGGATGTTTGTATAAAATGGATTATCTTATGTTCCGCGCTTATGTATTTTAAAAAAAAAAAGTTTAGACCAAGTTTATTTAATTGATCTATTTATTCCCAAAGATGATTAAGAAATGAATTAACGTCTGGGTCTCCACAACACAGCAGGAGTCCCAGGGAAAATTTATGAGGCCAGGACAACAGTTGCCTCCAGAGGCATCAGGGGCTCCTAAGCCGATGGAGGGACAGGTGTGCAAATAGTGCAACAGATTGCACTATGGCAAATGCATGTGAGGCACCTTCAGATGCTTCGTATGCAAAGAGGAGGGCCACAAGGCTGCGGATTGCCCATGGAACAAGGTCCCTACAACTGGTAGGGCTTATGTGATGCATGCTGAGGATGCAGAAGTGGAGTCAGACTCTAAGCTGATCACCGGTAACCTTTATGCTTAAGAATTTTAAATTTCCGTCTTGATTGCATGGGTTTTATGATTGTTATGTGTATTATTTTTGTACTGAGAACCTAGAATAAATTAATTTGCATGTTCTAAATAGTTGGATTTAAGGAATTAATTGGGCTAAATTCGAAAATTATTGGGGTAAAATTTGCAAATTTTTCGAAAATCTTAGGGCCAATTTGTAAAGGATTCGAAACTTGAAGGATCTGATGCAGAGCACCTTGAGGTCAACACTTCTTTAACGTCTATGTGAGAAAGACTACATACACAAGTTTATTGTCTTTGTGCAAGACTGTATTTGAGTGGTGGTGAGTGTGTGTGTGTGAGAACTGATCTCTGAAAACTACCCGAAAGGTGTTCTCACACACTGAGGGAAATATGCTTCTAATCTAAGCTGATAACACGTTGAAGTTTTCCATCACAACTGGGCTGAACGCTTCTATCTTAAGGTGATATAACTTTGAAGCGTGCCCTATTGTATCTGTGTTATGTTCTCTGTATATTTGAGTCTTCACTAGTCTTCTATTTATAAACAGGAAGACTGATCGTACAATGAGACTCAATAATTATATTCGTTGCATTTGAATTTGTTTCTTGAGATCTGCGTTGTACTCCCCGACAATCTTTCTGGAACATTTTTGTCTTTAAGTTATGCAACGTCCATTATTTTTCTTTGACTGGACAAATGTTTTATACCTTTGCCCACATCTGGATTCCACTTAAATCAGCTTGTCTTGAACTGATTGCTCCAAACTGATGTTCTGAACTGGTCTTCAGTTGGGCTGGTGAAATCATTTGACTCGTCAGGTGAACTGATTTCACTCTTGTTCAGTTGAACTGATCTTCAGTTGGGTTCTTCATCAGTTGAACACTCCTTCAGCTGGTCGGGCTTCTGAGGTTCTCCTACTGAACCATCTATCAACTGAACAATCAGTTGAACTTTTTTATGATACATCAGTTGAACTTGTTCAGTTTGGTTGATCATTTGATGCTTTCAGTTGGCGTCTTCGACAGCTTCAGTTTTACCTCGCGTAACTGATTAGTTAGAAGCCTGATCAGTTCCTAGCTACCTTCGCACTAAAGTAAACAATTAGAAACAAAAATAGCAAGTTTTGTTAACATCAAAATTAAGATTGCGAACATGAAATGTTCTAACAAAACTTTAATGGCCAAATTGCAATTTCCGTAATGTTTGAGGTAAAATTCGAGAAATTTGATTGGGTACTAGAATTATATCAGTAATTTTTCGACGATTATGGGATAATTGCTGGAAGAAAATTTCTTAAGTTGCAACGTGATCAGATTTGATGGTATGTTTTGTCGCATGGAGGATATATATTTCAGGTGTAGCCATGTATGATTTTTTAGATTTCGGAGTTATACATTCATTTATATCTGAGTCATTCGTTAAGCGACTAGGAATCATACAAGAGGCTATGGATTTAAGATTCAGAGTTTCGATTTCGTCCGCAGATCATATGTTTACATCCCAGATAGTGAAGGGACTGGAGCTTCGGTTACAGAAAAATACGGTGCAAGCAGACCTGATTGTGCTACCGCTATCGGAGTTCGATATTATTCTTGGTATGGACTAGCTTTCGTCGAACGAAGCTGTCATTTATTTTTGACACTGATCAGTATCTGTTCGACTGCCGAGCATTAAGCCATTTATTTTCGAGGCAGCCAGACATCAGCAGATGCCTCACATCATTTCTTGCATATTTGCGAGGAAGCTCATGATAAGAGGCTGTCAGACATTTTTGGCCAGTATCGTGTCAGTGACTCAACCTATATATATACATATATAAATATATATATATATATATATATATATATATTTTATAAGCTCACATTTTAAAATTAAGGGTTTAAATAAATTGCATGCATGAAGTACTGCTTAAAATATCATTTAAAAATAATCATAAGTAATTACCAATAAAATATAACGGAGCAAAAATGAGTAAAAATCCTAACATCAAACAATAAAATAAAATAGTGTATGAAATTCTCATATCCTCTCAATAACATAAAATCGTAAATGTGCGAAAAATCATGAGGTCCTCGGGTCGTGTCGCCCACAAGGTCTGCTGTCTCAGAGTTCAGCACCTCCAGTCCCCTCGACATCGAACTCACCTGCATCACACACGCATAGTGATTCTAAAGACTCAACACACTTGTACCATAAATAACAAATACCTATACATTGCACACATCATTGAAAAATATCATACTCAAAATATCTTTCATAAACTTTAAAAGCATAATGTAAACATGTCATATGAAATCGTAACATGTCAAAACCGTTCATCGTTAATAATCATTCATCATTTCCATTGGTGATTTCAGTTCATTAGAGGTGACTATCGTACATCATCATTTACGATGGATCCATCATACATAAAACCACGGTACTCGACGGCAGTCGGACATCAGCGACTGGATTACCCATCCACTGTGCCTAGGCCTCATCATCATCATGTACATATACGTCTTACGCATTTACATATATTTTAATAGCCACAAATAATTTCCATCATTCAAAACATCATCATTTTCATCACTTATAAAAAGCATGTACTTGCGCAATTTTCTTTAAATCCAAGCAGGCAATGTATATTTTCATAAAATCTTAAAAATCGTAAACATTATGCATAAATATTTAAATATAGTAACTTTGTGATCAGGGCGCTGCCAGGACCAAAATCTCACCACGGGTGCAAATGACCATTTTGCTCATTGAAAATAAAAAAATTACCAATTTTCCCCTGGACCTCTACAATTTGACCCGAAGCTTACCGAACTCCTTAAAATGTCCCAAAACATATTTATACGCATTCTTAGACATAAACTCAAACCCAATATCAAAATTATTCGATTTGTTTTAAAACTTAGACCAGAGTCCCAATTTTAACCCGAATCGAACCGAAACTTTCCCAAACTTTTCACAAATTTTTACCACACCTAATAAACATCTAAAAAGCTCTAAAAACCTCAAGAACAGTCTTCTAAGCCCTTCAAACAACTCCTGGAAAGTGCTGGAATTTTTTTTATTTCTTTCACAACCTAGGAATGAACCCTCACTCCATCCACTTGAGAATTCGTCCCTAGCTCACTCCCAAGCGACTCAGCCACAAGCCAGCCCACCCAAGACAAAGACTATACTCTACTAAACCCACTAGAATCACGACTACAACCCCATGCACGCTGGTAATCACAATCGGTTGCTAGACTCTAAGGAACCCAACTCGCGGCTACTTCCCACTCCTCGATCAAATGTGCTTGGGGTTGGCTTCAGCACGTGCTGAGACATTCCAAACCTTGTCTCAGACCCACCAAGGTCTGGTCTAAGGCTCGGCTAGGTCCCTGGGTGGCTAGCTGACCCTTGCACTCTAATTATTCCAAGAACCTAGCCACTCCATTGAAACATTACTCTCGGACCTTACCCCTGCAGCGATCAGCGATGGTTCTAAACCCCAAGACAACCTCTGGACACCATTTACAGCCCTTAGCATCGAGAACTAGTAGCCCTTGCACAAAAATACATAAAAAAAACTTGAACAACAAATATGGATTGCAAGAAAAGCACATGAAACCCGAAATCTCTTATGAACATGATTGGATCGAAATTTTTCATGCAAGAAACCCATACAGCAGCATATAAAACGAATGTGATGCAAAAAAATGATACAATGTGTGCCTTTGATGTTATAGACGCGAGGAGATCGAAGAACGAGTGCTGGAAGAATTTATTCAGCAAGAATTTGCTAAAGCCGAAGCTTCCTTGAGGAAATTTTTGCTGAAACCGAGAGAAAAAATCTGAAATGAAGGGGTGTCGGATGGTGGGGTGGATAATATTATGTTTAGGGTTAATTAGGTATTATTTAAGTAGTTAAAAAATAAACTAATGTGCCCTAAATTGCTAATTAAAAGTTTAAAAAGAGTTTTATGCCCAACAAGTTTAAAATTAGGCCTATTAAGTCCAAATATATCCCAGAAAAATATTTCGTTTTGGTAAGTTATTGAAAATATTAACCGAACCCTCAAAAAGTCAATCGATTCGATAAAATTTGAGTACCACTGAAAAATATGCTCTGGCGGGTAAAAATACCCAAAAAGTCCATTTCTTGAAAAATACATTTAAAACCTCTTATATTCATTAATAAAAATTAATCATGTAATAAAAATAATTATTCCTGAAAATTCCCTAGTCTTCGTTCCTCGTTCGACCGCGAAATGTAACTTAAAAATTTTTAATTCATGTACCTAAAAAATTTAATGAAATAAAACCTATAATGCAATATTTATGCTTAAAATGCATGAAAATAATTAAACACATAATTTAAAATAAAACCTAGATTGCATGCATTCAGATTACGTGAATTAAATTCATGTACCTTACAACTATTCCCCCCTTAAATAAAATTTCGTCCTTGAAATTTAGAACGTACCGAATAACTCCGGGTAGTGACTCCTTATCTCGATCTCGGTCTCCCACGTGGCCTCCTCCGCGGAATGATTCAGCGACTTGACCTTGACCATCTGGATCACCTTGTTCAGGAGTCTCTTCTTCTGCCTATCCAGTATCTGTGTGGGTTTATCCTTAATGACAGGTGCAGTGTCAGCTGAATTGGCTCATAGTTAAGCATATGCGAAGGATTCGACATGTACTTCCGCAGCAAGGAGACGTGGAACACATTATGAACTCCCGCCACATTCTGCGGTAAAGAAACTCTATATGCGAGCGTCCCGACTCTCTCTAGGATCCCAAAGGGTTTGATGAACCTAGGGCTGAGCTAGCCCTTTTTCCGAACCTCATAACACCCTTCATCGGTGCGACCTTTACAAAAACATGATTCCCCACTGCGAACTGAAGATCTCGCCGACACTGTTCTCCACAACCTTTCTGACGGCTCTGAGTAGTCTTCATCCTGGCCACTAAATCTGCTGTCTGCCTAACAATAACTGTACCCAACTCTGCTCGGTCCCCCACCTCATCCCAATAAACTGGAGATCTACAGTTCCTCTCGTACGGTGCCTCGTATGGACCCATACCTATTGATGCCTGATAACTGTTGTGTATGTGAACTCCACAAGAGGTAACTTCGGCTCCCAGCTGCCCTGGATGTCGATCATGCAAGCTCAGATTAGGTCCTCCATAATCTGAATCACCCTCTCTGACTGATCGTCTGTCTGAAGATGACAATCAGTACTAAATAGTAGCTTCGTACGTAACGCCTGATGGAGACTCATCTAGAATGGAGACGTCAACCTCAGATCCTTGTCTGACACGATGGAGACTGGAATCCCATGTAGTCTGACTATCTCTCTGATGTACAGCTCTGCGTACTGAGTCATGGTGAATGTCTTCCTCATCGGTAAGAAATGAGCTGACTTAGTGAGCCGATCATCAATCACCCAGATGGCATTGAATCATCCAGTAGTCCTCGGAAGCCCTGTCAAAAAATCCATGGTGATATTCTCCCATTTTCACTTTGGAATAGGGAGTGGTCTCAGCTTCCCTACAGATCTCTGATGCTCTGCCTTGACCTACTGATAAGTCAAACACCTATAGACAAACCACAGAATATCTCGCTTCATGCCCGACCACCAATACAGAGTCTGTAGGTCCTTATACATTTCTGTACACTTTGATGGAGTACGTGTTGTTTTGGGCCTCGCTCAAGATATCTGCTCTAAGAGTATCACTGTTAGGAACACATAGGCGGTCCATATATCTGACTATGCCGTCCATAACTGTATACAGTCTCTGGCCCTTAGTCTCGTCCCTCTGTCTCCACTTCTGCAACTGATCGTCAGAAGTCTAACCTGCCCGAATTCTGTCCCTCAGACTCAGTTGTACTGTAAGAGTAGCGAAATTCGGGGCCTCGCCCCTGGCATAGACTGCAAGCTCAAATATCTGAATCTCAGCCTAAAGCGGTCTCTGCACTGACAAATGAGCAATCACAGCATACTTCATGCTCAGAGCATGTGCAATCATATTAGCCTTACCCGGATGGTAGCTAATGTCAGAATCATAGTCCTTCACCAGCTCGAGCCACCTCCTCTGTTGCATATTCAGTTGCTTCTGTGTCAAAAAGTATTTCAGGCTCTTATGATATGTGAAAATCCTGCACTTCCCCCCATACAGATAGTTTCTACAGATTTTAGGGAAAATACAACTGATGCTAGCTCGAGTTCATGAGTCGGATAATTCTTCTCATGGACCTTCAGCTGTCTGAACGCGTAGGCTATCACTCTGTCCTGCTGCATCATAACCGCGCCCAAACCAAGCTTCGATGCATTTGTAAGGCCCAAATTTTATCCCTGTAATAAGATATTGATTAATCAACAGAATTTAAGTTGTAGGAGATCGAGTGGAGAAGCCAGGCGCCGATACAATACAAGACCAAGATTTTGTACAGAATGTTTGGCGCCCGAACGGTAGAAGATGACCGCCTGAGCGCCAGTACACCATGTAAGGATTTGATTGAATGGGGCAGAATTATGCTATAAAAATGGAGGTTAAAATATTGCTTAATTCATGAATTTTAATTTCTTAAAGTTTTAAACACTTATTATTTATTTTAGTGAATTAATAATCTAATTTAGGATAGAAATTTTCTTGAATGCATGGCTAAATTTTAAAATAAATTACTAACATGTTAAGTTACAATTTCTTAAATAAAATAGCCTAGATTAATTTATCCCAATTGGTTACACATTTTAATTTAGGTTTTTAATTAATTATTGGACATAAAAGAACTTATTTACTACTTAACTCCAATTAATTAAATAAATCCTTAAACATTCTTTTACATTAAAATAAATTATTCCTTGGCTTAAATTAAATTTAGGAATATTTTCTTATTATTAGATTTTATCTCAATACTCCAACTCTAGTCCGGCCTCGCGTATTTAACCGAAAAGATACAACTAAACTTCTGCAATTTAAAATAAATGATCATGACTAAAAAAATTTTGAAATGCCTTACTTAAACACTCCATAAATATAAAAGAAATCACTTTTAATTAAAATAATAGTAATTATGCATGGGTTATACATAATCTGATTTATCGGGTTCTACAGTTATGCTGTTGAAACAAACTTATATTGAGTTCTGATTATGTCCCGTATTGATTTGAGAGGTGTATTGATATTATACTCCTCGATATTGTCATTGCCAGATTGGGTATTGACAGACTTTGAATTCGACACATCCACTTCGTCAGATCGACCGAGAGAAAGGTACAAAACAATGTTAACCGGGAGATCGACTTGAGTCAGATTGGACTTGGGTTTCCCAAAAACCACATACTTTCCCTTATTGCATTGATTTTTGCAATTGAATGAGATTGATATGCTTAGTCTATTGATTTATAGCAAAGCATGTATTGAGTCATGGGCGGAGATGCCTAGTCATCGGCAGATATGCCAAGTCTTTGGCGGATATGCCGAGACACTGGATGTTTAATTTATATCGATGTTTCTTAGGAGTAGATCGACTACTATTGCTGAGATTCGATATATGTGCCAAGATCCAGGAACCGGGATCCCTAGATTAGAGATGAGTCGAGTCTGATATGACGAGTCATAAGTTGATTTACAGAGTTGTATGTTGATTTTAATGTATTGAGTACAAGACATGTACTTTACTTTTGATATGTATATAAGAGTGATTGCATTACGTTCCGCACTTGTATTTTTAAAAAAATTTAGACTCTGTTTATCTTAATTGATTGAATTATTCCCAAAAACTATTAAGAAATGAATTAGCGTCTGAGTCCCAACACATCTGTATAGACCACAAACTCTCCCTGTCCTTATGGCATAGCTAGTACTGGTGCAGTGGTCAATGCTAGCTTCAGTCTATCAAAGCTCTCCTGACACTCAGGTCCCAAGATAAACTTGGTATTCTTCTTCGTCAAGGCGGTCATAGGCACCACAATAGAAAAGAAGCCCTGGATGAACTTCTTGTAATAGCCTACCAATCCCAAGGAACTACGGGTCTTTGTCACGCTCTTAGAAACTGGCCAATCTCTGATTGCCTCCACTTTGCTGGGGTCGACCTCTATGCCATCCTGAGATACAATGTGGCCGAAAAATGCCACCCGGTCAAGCCAGAACTCACATTTGCTGAACTTGGCATACAGTTGTCTTTCCTGTAGAGTCCATAACACTGTCCTCAAATGCTGACTGTGCTCCTCCCTGCTCTTTGAGTAGATCAGGATATTGTCAATGAAAACTATGATGAACTAATCCAAGTATGGCTGAAATACGCGATTCATGAGATCCATGAAGATCACTGGCACGTTCCTCACTCCGAAGGGCATCACCATAAACTCATAGTGCTCGTATCGCGTCCTGAAGGCTATCTTATACACATCTGACTCCCTCGATTTCAGCTGGTGGTAACCGGATCGAAGATCTATCTTTGAGAACACTGATGCTCCATGCAGCTGATCAAACAACTCCTCGATCCTCGGAAGCGGATAATTATTCTTAATTGTGACTCTGTTCCGCTCTCGGTAGTCAATACACAGTCGCATGCTGCCATCCTTTTTCTTGACAAATAGAACTGGTGCGTCCCATGGAGAAAAACTAGGGCAAATAAAGCCCTTATCTAACAGATCCTAAATCTGGTCCTTGAGCTCCTTCATCTCTGCAAGCGCTAATTGGTAGGGTGCTTTAGATATCGAAACTTTTCCCGGAATAAGCGGAATAGAGAAGTCCACCTCTCTGTGAGGTGGAATTCCTGAAACATCTTCAGGGAACTGATACAATGCTGGGTAAGAATACCTGGCAGCCTCTCTTGATAAGCTTCCTCGCACACATGCAAGAAATGATGTGTGGCATCTGCTGATGTCTAGATGCCTCGAAAACAAATGACTTCCCACTGGGCGATCTGATAGGTACTGATCTCTATTGAAAATATATGACTGCACAATGAGAAGATAGCCAGTCCATGCCCAAGATGATATCAAACTCTGGAAACGGTAGTACTATTAGATCTGCATGTACTGCCTTCTTGTAAACGCCCCGAAAATTTTAAGGTCAACACGAACCACATGCATTTGAGTTATTAAATTCCTTTGTATTTTAATTAATGTTTTAATTGCATAAATTAATTATGTTGTGTATATTGACATGTTTAAAATATATTTTTCCACATGGTTCCATTAAAAAGGGTATTTTTAAAAGTTATTCAAGTTGCGATCGAGGAACGGAGATCAAAGGCTGAAAAATAGAAAATGTTTTTTTATTATATAATTGTTTTTAATTATTTAAAATATAGATGATGTTTTTTCTTATTTCTGAAAATAAGGGGTTTTTAGGTGAGTTTATAAGCCGGAACGTGATTTTTGTCGTTGTTGGTTTTTCAACAAAAATTTGAACGTTTTGGCAACTCGACTAATAAATTCACAAACTTTATAAACAAAATAATTTTTAATGTTTTAATTAAGCATTAATGGGCTTAATAAGACTAATTAACTTTCCTAATGGGCCAATACTTTGTTAGTGTGTTAAATATTATTTAAAGTGCAAAAAACCTCACAATTTACAATACAACTCACGCCCACCCTGGCACAAAAATTCAGAACTCTTTTCATTCCAAAAGTACATGGCACACACTAAATTTTGAAGGGAAAAAACATTAAACTTCTTCAAGGTTTTCAAGGGTTCTTCGTGAAATCGTTCTTCGATTCGTCGACGTAAAAATCGTGCGTTTAAAACGCAAAGCCACGCCATATTCTTTCTTTACTCATCATCACACCATATTATGTATTTATATTTGAAATTGCATGAAAAGCAAAGAGCACCTTGATATATTTTCGTTTGTGCATCCAAGGTGATTTTAAAGCATGATTTTTGTTCCATAAATCATGAAATTCATGTACCTAAGGGGCTGCCATGATTAGGAATTGAAAGGGGATTTTTTTACACAATTTATAAGGCTCTAGAACACACACAAAAAATCTGCAAAAGAAATAGGAACCAGCTGGACCCAACTGCACATATTGGTGGATAGGTGTCCGGTTGTAAGGGAAAGCTTTGCATGGCCTAGATTGGGTCACAGCTGAGTCTCGGTTTGGGTCATGCGAAGATTCCTAGCCATGCTAGGACTCGAAAACCAGGGGTTGGGAGGAGTCTTTTCCAACAAGGACTCCACTTGAGAGCAAGTAAGGAACAACGCAGGTTGTGCTGGTGCAGGGAAGAGAGGGGCTCGGCCAGGGGGCTTTGGGCTGGGTCCTTAGTGTCTTGAGAGGGTGCACAAGGATTTGGGCAAGGGTTAGTGCGGCTGGGTGGCTGCTGGGTCGAGAGGAAACGAGACAACCTTGAGCGAGCAAGGTTACGTGCGAGCTGCTGTCTTGGTGCAAAGCTTCATGCGTGGCTCAGGTGCTCGGGCTGGGGGCTTGGCTTGGGTCAGGGACTGGTCTACGGTTAGTAGTGGTCTGGGTGGACGGTAGTCAAGGGTTGGGAGAGTCCTAATCGGTTAATGAGTCCTAAGAAGTAAGGACTCACATGCACACACACAAGGGTCACGGGCAGGGGGTTATTCGTGGGTTCAAGGGTTTGGTCCAAGACTTGGGCTTGGTCAGTAGGGTCCCTAGGTGGGTTGGTTCGGATTTAGGTTAAGGTGGCTCGGGCGTGGCTCGAGTAAATTGGAAGATGGCATAGGTTGTTCTCCAATGGGACAATGTTTCGAATTTAATAGGGAAAAGTAATCCATGGATCCACGGGGGTAGTTCATGACACGGAAGGGTATAATAAATAATAAAAATGCTATGTTTAAAATTTGGGATCAAAATAATGAGTTTTGATTTATCCGGGATTTAATCGTCGCACGAAACGCTAATTAACGAATTAATTGAAACGCCTAGATTTTAGCTTAATAAAATTATAAAAAATTATATTTAAGCTCAAATAACTAATAAAGTCTAAGTTTTTAATTTGGGAATTTTATATTAATGTTTTGTTTAATTCGAGATTAAAACGCAGTAAACATCCTATATTTAAAGAATAAATTAAAAGTTCTCGATTTGTGCCAAATGAAAATATGAGAAAATTCTTATAGGCTTAAATAATTATTTGGGACATGTTAGAGTCAATGAAATTAAGAAAAACTCAAAAACGTGAAATTTTATGTCTAGGGGTAAAACAGTCATTTTACATCTAAAAATTATAAAACGTCATGGCAGTGTCCTGAATGTTGTTTTATATGCTATTATGATTATTTGGAATGTTTATGAATTTTTATATATTCAAATGTTATTTTAACTGTTCATGGATATGTATATTAAAACGTTTATGGATTTTATGGTTTAATTATGGACATTTAAAAGATATATTGCATGTTTTGTTTAAAAGAAAAATGCTACATGCAAGTTTAAATTTTATAAATTTATGATAATATGAAACGTTGAAGGAAGTGAAGTAATTGTGACTAATACGATGATATGTTGGAAATTTCGTGAGGGTTATGGTCTCAGTGGGAGCCTGACGATCGTATTTCCTTGGATACGGATATGTAGATGTATACGATGATATGTTAATACTTAATGCCAAGGCCCAGTTGACTGGTGAGAGTGTTGCTGGTGTCCCCGCCGCCCAGTACTGTGGTTACATGTAGATGGATCCATCGCCTAACACGTAGACGTAGACGTAGATGAACACAAAAGTCACAATTAACGATCTGAATTCAACGAAAAGGAAAAAAGGAATACGTATATGTTGATGATAAAATGTATATGAATATTTTGAAGATGACATGAAAATGTTTATGAAAATTTTTATGTTTAAAGTTTATGCATGATGAAAAGGTTTTTTAAAACGTTTATGGTTAAAGTTTATGCATCTTCATGAAAACGATATTTAAGTACAAGTATTTTTCACTGTTGTATGTGATATGTATTACGTATTATTTGTTATCAAGAATATGATGTATTGAGTATTTAGACTTAGTAGGTGTGATTGATGCATGTGATATTAATAATTATGATATGGGAGGTCTTGAGGGTTCACGTGGCTGCACTGAAGGTGCAAAACGAGAACCAGCGCTTCTACTTTCCGTATTTAAGTTTATGATTTACGTTAAAAATTTTACGACTGTTTATTTATGTTTTTGAGAGAATTTTGAGAGGTTTAGTATGAGCTATAATTTTCATATTTATTGCTTTTTAGGTGTGGTAAAACGTTGACGATTTTACGATTTAAAATATTTTCTTTTGATTTTGAAATGTTAGTGGATTGTTTATTTTTGAAATGGTTTAAGGTATTTTTAAAGTATTTACACATATGTAGAAGGGAAAAAAAATTTCTATCACGTTTTAAGAAAACGAATAGCAGACGTTTCAGTTGGTATCAGAGCAAATGTCTTGTAAAGGGTTGTGCCACCATTAGCGCCGGAAAGATCAGTCGTCAAGCCTCAATCTGCAATTTTATATGCTTTATATGATTTTATGATGTTTTACCTGCATAAGTATATGAATTTTATGTTTACGTCACATGCTTAAGCTCTATGAGGATATATGATTTATATGCTTTGGAATTTTTATACGTGATACGATATGAAATAAGAAATTATTTGATTTTAACGCATGTTGGCTTCATGGTGGAATTGGACTATGTTGATTTTTGGGTTTTAGTATTGACATTCTACTTTTTGGGCCATAAGTTAATTTATGAATGCTTTTGGGACATATAGATTTTCTAAGAAAATATTTATAATTTGTGGTTACTAGTTGAATTAATTTTTGGGAATTACTCTTAAATAATAATGATTCGAGGATTTGTAACGACTTTGGGAGTATAGAAATGTATAAATTGCGATTTTAAGTTTTCATGAAAGGTAAGATTGGTTATGAGAATTGATTTTTGAGTAAATAAGTTTAAATTTTCGAAATTTATGTTATGGGAAACCTATAGAAGGGAATAAGAATGCCAAAAGCTTATGGGTTAATCGTAAAATTTTCGAAATTAAGGACAAATTAGGATAATTTTTGAGGAAATTAAGAATTTATTTTTTAATTATTACGGAATTTGGGAACTAGTATAACAATAAGTGAGAAATGGGTTAATTGATTAGAGTTTTCGATGATTTAGACTTTTAAGAATATTTGAAACCTTGGGATATCTTGGTTTTAGTGTTATAAAGAATGCTAATCAAGGGTTTTTAAGGATGAAACAATATTAAGCTTGAAAAATCTAAGCGTTAGCATAAGCGTTTGGGATTTTAAGATTGAATTAAGATAAGTTGATGAACATTTTTGGGTATAACATAAAGAAAGTAATATACGGTAAGTATGGTCAGCCATCTTTTTATATTGAAAATTGTAAGAAAAATTGAAATTCAAGGTTATAATAGTAACAACACTAAGTCATTATGGGTCTTTTTAAGTTGCGAATTGCAAAACAAGGATTTAGAAAAAAAAAAAATTAATTGGGATCAAGAAGACGTAAGGATATTCTAGAACTTAAGTTTTATCAAATAGCGTAGTGGAAGCGTGGATTTTTGGTATACTAGAACTAAGTCTAAACTTTTGATTATCGAGGATAAAAGAATTTCGAGGATGAAATTCAATTTAAGGAGGGAAAATTTTAACGCCCCGAAAATTTTAAGGTCCACACGAACCACATGCATTTGAGTTATTAAATTCCTTTGTATTTTAATTAAATGTTTTAATTGCATAAATTAATTATGTTGTGCATATTGACATGTATAAAATATATTTTTCCACATGGTTCCATTAAAAAGGGTATTTTTAAAGATTATTCGAGTTGCGATCAAGGAACAGAGAACGAGGGCTGAAAAATAGAAAATATTTTTATTAAATAACTTTTTTTAATTATTTAAAATATGGATAATGCTTTTCCTTATTTTTGAAAATAAACGGTTTTTAGGTGAGTTTATACGATGGGACGTAATTTTTATCGATTTTGTTTTTTCCACAGAAATTCGAATGTTTTGGAACCCGACTAATAAATTCACTAACTTTATTAAACAAAATAATTTTTAATATTTTAATTAAGCACTAATAAACTTAATGGGCCTAATTAACTTTCCTAATGGGTCAAGGCTTTGTTAGTGTGTTAATATTATTTAAAGTGCAAAAACTCCACAATTTACAACACAACTCACGCCCACCGTAGCACACAAATTCAGGACTCTTTTCATTCCAAAAGTACACGGCACACACTAAATTTTGAAGGGAAAAAGCATCTAACTTCTTCAAGGTTTTCAAGGGTTCATCGTGCCATCGTTCTTCGATTCATCGATGTAAAAATCGTGCGTTTAAAAGGCAAAGGCATGCCATATTCTTTCTTTACTCATCATCACACCATATTATGTATTTATGTTTGAAATTGCATGAAAAACGAAGATCACCTTGATATATTTTCATTTGTGCATCCAAGGTGATTTTAAAGCTTGATCTTTGTTCCATAAATCATGAAATTCATGTACCTAAGGAGCTGCCATGATTAGGAATTGAAAGGATATTTTTTTACACAATTTATAAGTCCCTAGAACACACACAAAAAAGCTGCACAAGAAATAGATTCCAGCTGGACCCAACTGCACGTATTGGTGGCTAGGTGTTCTGTTGTAGGGGAAAGCTTTTCATGGCCTAGCTTGGGTCACAGCTGGGTCTTGGTTTCGGTCAGGGGAAGAATCCTAGCCATGCTAGGACTCTATAACCAGGGGCTGGGAGGAGTCCTTGCCAACAAGGACTCCACCCGAGAGCAAGTAAGGAACATCGCAGGTTGTGCTGGTGCAGGAAAGAGAGGGGATGTGGCACCTCTGACCGGTTTTAATAAAATAGCAGCGGAAATTAAAATTTTCTTGAAAATGGAGGAAGGATTAAAATTTCTTGACATAATACATTTACAAACAAATGTATATTCATGATCAATCAAATGATACAACAAAATGCAAAAGATCATTTTTGTGATCATGTCCAAAATTCTAGCAAAATATCTTCTTCCTTCCGTCTCTATGCATATGACTCCGGCCCACAATCAACGTCCCGGCCCGTCGCTCTTATCTGCATCACATGAAATAACTGAAATGAGTATAAAACTCAGCAAGTGGAACTTTTACATAACAATGATACATAGCATACTCTGAAAATCATGGCTTTGAAATCAATAAATACCGTCAACTCTAGGAACGTGAATAACATAGCATACTATAACAATAAGATGGTATTTCTCTTTTCTCTGTTGGATTGATATATATATTTATATATATAGTATCTCTGTCTCTGTACCTATATCCCATCGATATAAATCGACAACTCTGAAGGATATAAGCCTATGGTCGTTGATCAACTAATTGAATGCAATATCTGACTATGTATCTATCAATCCATAAATCATTTGAAACTCTCACTTTGACATTTCATCAAACACTTTGCATACTCTTTCTTTTGTATTCCCTTTTTCACAATTGAGACATTCAATTGTCTCTAATATATAACCAAGTATATCAATACATAATATGAATCAAATGGAAGGGAATAACATGTTAAAACCATTGAAACACAATACATATACTATCATGTGAGCACAACAACCAACAAGAAAACCTTCAACTAATCTCTTGGTTGAATTCCTACAACAATAAATCATATATAACACCATCAAGAACCCAATAATCCCACAATCAAACCATTTAATCCAAAATACCAACACAATCAACAAACCCATATCATCTCTCATACCAAAACCAAGAATAACTAAACCAAAATGCTTATCTTAGCTCCTTGAACCAATGATAACTTAGTTCTCTCAACAATAATCCACCAAGAGACTTGAATCAAAGAAAAGAATTGAAAGGAAATGAGGAAACCCTAGCTCCAAGGAGAGAATTTCGGGAATGAGGGGAAAGAAATGAGGGAAATGACTAACTTATTGGCTTAGAAACTCTTAAAAATGTGTTTTCTACGCCCCAGACACGGACCACGTGCCTCCCTCCGTGTATAGGTCCGTGTACACACGGAAAATCATCCATTTTTCCTGGCCAGACCCGGACCCCGTGTAGGGGTCCATGTGGGGTCCATTTACCCTCCGTCCAAGGGCCAAAACTGCACTTTTTCTTCCGAATTAGCCAAAGTGGTAAACATGAAAATTGTAGCCCTATGTCGTTTCTTGAATCCCTCCGAATATCAGATCATTTGGAGGTCTGAGTGAAACGTTATGCCCATTCTCCCAACATGTGTCACTGGAGCAACGACGAAACGCTCGACACACTTCGGGGCTCTTTTAGCTTATCTTCCACAATGATTTGAACAAAACCCAAAACAACAAAGTTACACCTCTATGTCTTATCTAACCACTCCAATTGGCCTCACCTTATTTGGATCAACATACCATTTATCATAAATTTAATCGTAACGATGCTACAATCGAACTACACAACATCTATCATCAACAATACTATAAATCATAAATCGTCATCCTTAACATCAAAACTATACTTAAACTTACCCAAATAGTCAATAAACATAAGAAATCCTAAACCATACCGATCACCAAGCTTGGATATTACAGGTGCTCGGCCAGGGGGCTTTGGGCTGGGCTGGGCTGGGTTGGGATAGGTCCTTAGGGTCCTGAGAGGGTGCACAAGGAAAATCCAGAGTCTTAGGCCTCAACTATATGGTAATTGGGAAGATAATAGTTTAAACATATAATTGGGACTTGAAGGGCTTTAAAATATTGGTAGAAGGTCGATCTTGTATAATTGGGTTTTATGGGTTAACGTTATTCGAGATTTAAGATTTGCAACAATTTTGTAATTGGGATGTACTTGTAAATAGTTAAATTACGTAAGGTTGGTGACGTAAAATAATGATTCGATTCAAGGATATTGGGATAATATTATTATGGAGTTAAGATAAGGTTTAACTTTTAAGTGTATTGCCGATGATAGAATTTGATCATTAACCTTTGGTGCTAAGAGTCTTTAAGTCGAACTGCGTAAATACTAATGTAATAAGTCGTTGAACATTACGGGTATAGTATAAGGAAGGTAAGATATGATAAGTTTGAACCACCAATTCTAATATTGGGAACGGTGAGAAAAGTCAGAATTCGAGGTCATAGTAAAGTAAAGCTAAGTTACCATAAGTCATTTTAAGTTGCGATTCGCAAACGAGATTTTTGGTAGGCAATCTAATTTGGATTGAAGAAACGTAAAGACAGCCTAGGACTTAATTTTTATCAGAGTAGCGCAACGGTAGCGTGGATTGCTGGGATAATAGAATTAAGAATATAAACTTTTTGATTATCAAGGATAAGCAAATTTCGAGGACGAAATTCAATTTAAGGGGGGTAGATTGTAACGTCCCGAAAATCAGACTACGTATAAGCCATGTATAATTACTGTTATTTATATTAAAATAATTTTTATGCATGAGAGTTTAAATTCATTCTTTTAAATTTATTGAGTCATGAGTATTTATTTAAAAAAATTATATGTTTCAGTTACCCTGCTACATATAAATCGAATAAGAGTGAGCTTTTGATTCTCTGAGTGAGAGCTATAATTTTTAGCAGGGTAACTGAAACGTCTGCCTTTTTTGTTTCTTTAAAAGTACTAGAGTTTTTTTTTTAAAACTAAGCACCCTCAGTCGAACCTCACACATGTATAAAAATATTTTTATAAAATATTTTGCACCCTTTTCTAAAAATAAACCAACCAACAAGTATCTTAAAAATCAAGTGCAATAGTCATAAAACGAAATCGTCAATTGTTTTACCAAACCTAAAAAGCAATAAATTTTAAAAGTATAGCTCATATTAAACCTCTCAAAAATCTCTCAAAGGCATAAATAAACAGTCTTAAAATCTTTAACGTAAATCATGATTCATAAATCGTAAATGCGGAAGAAGTAGAAGCGTTGGTCCTCGGGTTGTGTGCACCTTCAGTCTAGTCAAATCATCCATCAAAACCTCCATCAAATTCACCTGCATCCATCACACCTAGTGAGTCTAAAGACTCAACACACCATAATTTTTATAATAAATAATACATATAGAACCATATGCAACAGTGAAAATACTTTTACGTAAAAATAACATTTCATGACATGCATAAATAAAACCTTAACTTTTTCCTTTTTCCTCAACATGACATAACATAAAACCTTTTAACATGATCAAAAACATTTTCATTTTCCTTTTCCTTTGTTGAATTCAGATCGTTAATTGTGACTTTCTTCAAACCTCAAAAGTCGATGGATACATCTACATGAAACCGCAGTACTGGACGGCGGGGAACACCAGCAACACTCTCACCGGTCAACTGGGCCCTGGCCTATCCTCTTTCGAATAGAATATGATCGTTGGGGCTCCTTCTAGGGCCTTTTCCCATAAATGGGCTCCCTCTGGGGCATTTTCCCCTCACAATATTCTCATTCTTACCTTAACCACAAATCCTCATATCCTCATATTCGTAATAATGGAAATACGGTCGCCGGGCTGCCATTGAGATCGTCGCCCTACAATATCTCCATCATTATCGAATTAGTCACAATTACTTCACTTCTTTCAACGTTTTACATTCACATCACTTTATAAAATCATGCATAACATAATATTTTTGTTTTTGAAACCAAGCATTCAACATTTCTTTTAAATGTCTTCCTTAAATCATAAAAATCTCGTTGAAATTTAAAAATCATAATTTAATCATGAACATTTCATAAATATTTAAAAATAATCATAATATCATAAAAATATCATTTAGAGCACTGCCATGACGTTTACTAATTTTTAGGTGTAAAAAGACCGTTTTATCCCTAGACGTAAAATTCCTTGATTATGCCTTTTTCTTGAATTCATTGACTCTAACATGTCCCAAATAATTATTTAAGCCTAAAATAATTTTCCCATAATTTTATTTAGCTTAAACATTAAAATTTTTAATTTATCTTTAATTAATAGTTTTAACGGTGTTTTAATCCCGAAAAATCCCGAACTTTAATATAAAATTCCTAAATTCAAAATTTAGTCATTTTATATTATTTTTGCCCCTATGAACCACGACTCGATCCCCGTGAGCCGTTTTTCAATTATTTTAGTTTAGAAACCATATTATGACACATAAACTTCGACCCTGAGGCATCTTTCGATTTTCTCGAGTCACTCCCGAACCATGTTGATCCAAATCATTACCAACATACTAGAGTACCCTTCTGAACCATTAGATCACTTAGAAACCATCTCAAACCCAAAAACGTGAACCCCTCACTCCCCCTATGCTGGCCGAGAGTTTTATTTTGCAAGGACTCTAAGTTGGTGAACTCAGGAACCTAGCCAACGCTCCAACCCCCGAACCACCCTCTAGTACACCTTCCTAGGACACTAAGGACTCGCCCTAGCCCAGCCCCTGAGCCGTGGACCGAGACCTCACTCCTCATCAAGCCGCGCGCCCCTGCATGATTCTGTGCAGAATCTCGGGTAGGAGTTTCTAACGCCCCGAATATTTTAAAGTCCACGCGAACCACATGCATACGATTAATCAAATTCCTCTGTATTTTAATTAATTGTTTTAATTGTATTAATTATGTTGTGCATATTTACATGTGTAAAATATATTTTTCTACATGATTGCATTAAAATATATTTTTAAAGGTTATTCAAGTTGCGATCGAGGAACAGAGACCGATGGCTGAAAAATAGAAAATATTTTTATTAAATAATTACTTTTAATTATTTAAAATATGAACGATGATTTTTCTTATTTTTGAAAATGAGGGGTTTTGAGGTGATTTAATACACCGGGACGTAAATTTTATATATGTTGGTTTTTCAACAAAAATACGAACTTTTTGGCAACCCGGCTATTTAATTCACAAACTATTTTTACCAAAATTAATTTTACTATTTTAGTTAAAGACTATTGGGCCTAACCTTTAATAGGCCTAAGCCTTGTTAGTGATTATTTATGTATTTAAAATGTTAAAACCCCACCCCAAACCCTCATAAAACCATCGGCCACACACCCCTTTCAATTAAAACTCTCCCCCACCACCATTAATACACACGGCCACACTTCTGAAATTCCACCTAAACTACATGGCACACACATGCTTAATAATTGAAGGAATTTTCGAGAATTGCCAAGGGTGATTCTAGACAAAAGTCTTGTTTCGTTCTTCGTCATCGTCAACAGTTTTTCGTGCGTAAATTACGCAAAAGCACGCCTATTCTTTTCTTCAAACCATCAACACATCATATTATTTGTTTTATGCATGAAAAGTTTGCAAAATAAGAGACACTTTATGTAATTTTCGTTTGTGCGTGTAACATGAAATTTTCAAGTAGGATCTTTGGTCCAAATTGTGTTGTTTATGTGCATAAAGGGGCTGCCATGTAAAGGCCCGTATTTCGTATTCATAATTTTGCGGAATTATTAAAATTTTTCTAAATAAATAAATAACTTGCCCAATTTATAAAATAAACAGGTAAATAATTTTAACTTTAAAATAACAGCGGAAGTCAACATTGTATTTCAAACAACAATTTAAAAATAATCCAACATGTTAAAACTGAGTTTGAATGATAAAAAGTGCATAAATTAAATCATGAGGTCCTCGGGTTTACTACTGCTGTCCCAAGATCGCTCACTGGTCTCCGCCCGCAGTCTCGACCTCGTCAATATCTACAACAATCAAGTCTAGTGAGTCTAAAGACTCAACATGTATATATCGTGAATAACAAGTAAATATAACATAAAATCGCATGCATCATAAAAATAAAGTATCGTAGAGCGTACGGTGAAAAGCGTATCATGAATAATTATAACTACGTGCATATCTGAAAACCATACGTAAAAGCTTTGCTCAACAGAGCTCTGTCATAACATATCATAACATATCATAATTTTCTGGTAGAGATAATGTTTCTAAGCAAGTGGCCCATAACATAGCGTAAGCGCCTGATCAGACTAACCACAGTATACTGGGCGGTAGAGATCAATCACAGCCCTTGGACTGATTGTCCGTACCCATACATAATCATAAACCGGTCGTAAGTCACCGGGCGGAGAGGTCCTCGGTTGCGCCTACCGACTTCCAAACCCATAAGCATAAGGTGGCCACAAGATATATATCATATATCTCAAAAATAAACATTTTATATTTTTATGCACGTAATATAATTATAACCTTATTTTTACCGGATGAGTTGAATCGTCCCCAGGCTTGCTGCGACTTAATTCTAATATGTGACACATGCAATAAATCTTGACTTGACAAAATTTTAACAATAGAACAAAAAACGAGACGATTCAGACCAACAACTTGATTTTTAACCATGGCTTCGTACCAACCCGAACCAACATTAAACAAACATTTAACCATGCTTAAAAATACCCCAAACATACTGAAAAATATGCATAATAACTATAAAACATGAAATTAGGTAGAAAGAAATCCAAAAACATAAAACACTCTTTCGAGAGTCATTTTGGCACCTTTAACCGTAAATTCTCGTACGACCTCTAAACTCGACCAAATCACGAACGGCCAAAAACATGACTTTCCTAACTCATTAAGGTATTGTTCAGTCCAAGGCCATGGGCTAAAAGCCAACCAAGGACTCAAACCAACCTCAAAACCAAAGATGAGAGTTGCATGTAAAAAAAAACCAGCAGTGGCAACTTGGATGTTTGTGATGTAAACTCTAAAATTTATTGACCAATGGCTTGAACCACCTCCCAAGGACTCTTACCAACATCCTAAGGCATGGCTTGGACCATGGCTACGGGCTAAAAGCCAACCACAATCCAAAACACACCCCAAAACCGAAATCATACTCACATAGAAAATCAGATTTTGAAAACCGAAGGGTACTTGTCATGTTTCTATAAAAATTTGAGGGACCTATGTACACAAGCTTTGAAAAGATGATTTCGTCACGTCCTAGACATGATAAGGAAGGGTTTTAACCATGGCTAAAGCCCCTAGGACAGCCAAGATTCGAAACCACCCATCAAACAACTCAATGACAGAAACTTGACACAAAATCTGTAACTCATTGACATGTGCGGTCAAATCTTTCTCCTGAGTGTATGGACTTAAACCAACGAACTAACCACACCCTAACACACTCTAAAAAATTCCTGGAAGCAGCCATGTGAGCCTGGAAACGAAGCAACACCCTGTAATCATCAAAACATCTCAAACCGTGAAGTTCTAAATCAAAAGCCGTGAGTGTGCATATGCAGTTTTCTTGTAAAGTTGCTGTAAATTTCGTGTTGCCTCATGAATCCTGAACATATCATGTTTTAAAATATCTATAGGACTTGATTGAAGAGAAAAGAAACAATATATACATGCCTGGAATTTGTTTTGAAGAAAACAAATCAAAACGACAATACGACGCGACGGGATCGGAGTTGGCTTCCTTCTTGTTCAGCTGCTGTTATTCTCAATTATCTTGCTGCTGTTTTCTTCTGAAATTTCGAAGGTGAGGTTGTGGGGATGTAGGTGAGGAGGCTGAATGATTTAATAGGTGTTAAAGGTGACATTATATGCCTTAAAATGAGAGTTACAAGTGAAGGAGTGGAAGAGATTTTGAATGGTTTGAATTGTTTTTTTCTCATTTCCTTTGCTATAACTTTTCTTATTCTTTTATTTCACAATTTCAGTAGCCTTTCTTCTGATATTTTCGTGTATATGGAATGAAGAGATGCTATGTAATGGAGGTGATGGTTACAAGGGTGTTAAATATACCATAATATGCATTAAGGTGGGAGGTTACAAGTGAAAACTTTGAATATTATTTGAATGCTTTCTTCCTAGTTGCCGTTGCATGCCCACCAAACTCTTGCAACACAATCAAGCTCATTTCATAGTCTAATAGGTTGAGGGAAATTATATGAATTATAGTATTTGAATTTACCAATAACTTATTGAATTAAAAGTGAGTAATGGTATTCATTTTAAAGGCCAATGAGGTGACTACAATGAATTTACTAATCTTTTGAATTATCTTAACCAAATTTATTACTCATTTGCATAGTATATTATTATTTAAACCTTACATTTTAATTGTTTAAGGTTTTAAACCTTCATTATATTTATTTTAATGCATTAAAAAATTACTTTAGTTTAGCATCTTGCTTAGAACTTTTGCATGGCATACATGACCTCAATTTAAATGTTTAGATGTTATGTTTAATTTTCTTGAATATATTATTATCATAGATTAATTCATCCCCATTTATTCACATAATTTTATTTAAACTTTAATTAAATATTGAACCTAATAGAATTTATTTACTATTTGACTACCATTAATTTAATAAATCCTAAAATATTCTTTTTCTTCAAATTAAATTATTTCTTGACTTAAATTAAAATTAGGAATATTTGTCTTATTATTAATCTTATCTCAAACCTCCAAACTCCGGTCCGACCTCGCGTATTTATCTTAAAAAAATTAAAACTAAACATCTACTTTTCAAATAAATAATCATGATTTAAAACTTCATATTTAATTTAAATAATAGAAATTATGCATGACTTATACGTAATCTGATTTTCGGGTCCTACAACTCTCCCCCCTTAAAATAAATTTCGTTCTCGAAATTCGCTTATCCTTGATAAACAAAAAGTTTAGATTCTTAGTTCTAGAATCCTAATAATCCATGCTTCCGATGCGCTACTCTGATAAGATAAATATTAAGTTGTCCTTACGTTTCCTCAATCCTAAATAAATTTGTCTACCAAAATCCTCGTTTGTGAATCGAAACTTAAAACAACTTATGATAACATAGTTCTATTGAACTATAGCCCCGAATTTTAACTTATCCCGCAATTCCTCATAATAGAGGTGGATGTCCAAATTTAACGCGCCTTACTTTCCTTAGAATATACCCAAGATGTTCATTGACCTATTATATTCCAATATTGAAATCTTAACAGCATCCCTTCCTAACTTTATCGAATTCAAGAGATGATAAAGCTTCAAGTCCAAGTATTGACATTCATGCAGTTTGACTTAGGAGGTCTTAGTAAAACACTTAAAAGTTTAAACCTTATCTCAACCCCATAATAATATTAGACTAAGATCATTGAATCGAATCTTTATCTTACCGCTCCAAACTTACATAACCTAACTATTTAGAAGTCCATCCCAATATAACGTTGTTGCAAATCTTAAGTTCAAGTGGTCTTAATCCATAAAACCCAAAATATACGATACCGATCTTCCACCTAAATAATAAAATTATTCTAGCACAAATTACATGCTTAAACTATTTCCTTTTTAATTAGAATAAAGTTGAGACCTAAGACCCTGGGACTCTCCTTATTGAAGCGAACGTCGCATCCTTACGTATCCCAAATGCTTAATTAATACTAGCGTATAAAACTTAATAAGTTAGCCCATAGTAGCATTAGACTAACTCTAATAAATCAATTTCATTTATAATCCATATAATTCTAGAATCCCCATATCAAGCTTTTAGATTCCTTACTTGATAAAAATCTTAATATTCATCAATTGATAACTTATATTGAACACAACTAATTCCCTTTTGTTTTTATTTCACTCAAAATTTTCGTATGGACAAATATCCCATAAATTATAAATTAAAACTTACCTAATCCAAATAGCTTTGAATAAAATAATTCTAATACGCATATCCGTTTAGTCCCAAGTTTGTTAATGACTTCTAAAATCTCTCAAGACAAAGTGTCTACCTCACCTTATACGTGCGTCTACCAATTATACTAACCATCATCGTACCCAACTTTCCTAAAATTTTAAATTCTCACAAGGTATAATCTTAAATGTTAAGATCATGACTAAAACTTGTGACACATATATCAAACTTATGTTCCCAAAAATTTACTAACTCAATGTTTATCCTTATAACTTAACTAACCGATCAAATTTAACTTAAGTCGTCATCACTTTAAATTCTTAATTTGCCACAATCATTATTTCACTAACGCTTAAATTTTCACTGCCTAAGATTGATTCATCCTACAATGTCCTTGGTTACCATTCATTCTAACATTATAACCCAAGCATCTAAATATTCTATATTTCCTTCGAGCCTAAATAACCGCAAATTCCTACCATTTAAACCGTTCAATTCTCACTTACTACTAAATAAGTTCTCAAATTTCTTAAAATTGTAAAATTAATTCTTACTTTCCTCGATTATCATCCAATTTTTTCACTAAATCTCGAAATTCCACAATTACACATTAGTCCTCAGTATTCCCAATTTCATTTTATAGATTTCCCGCATCATAAGGTTCAATAGCCTTAAGTTTATTAAACCCAAAATTAATTCACATAACACGTCTTACATTTCTATAAATACTTAAAACTCCAATTCCTCAAAAGTTCGCATTTAATCCTTACAATTTTGAAAATTGCAATAGCACTCTTACAGTTCTCCAAATTTACTTTTTGGCCCTATAACTCTTCGAAATTTTCAATTATTGTCCCCATAAAATTTTCCATCTTTACCTCATTCAACTTTTAAATTCTCGAGCTCAAAATTTAACCCCAAAATTTGGTAACTTCGAAAATAGTCCCTTAGAATTTTGTTTTGCACTTAGGTCCTCTAATTATTAGTAATTACAATTAGGTCTTTAAAATTCTCAATTCATGCAATTCCATCCTTAACTCTAAGTAGGTAGAGCATGTATCCTAAATAAATTCTCATAATTAATCTTACATTTCCATAGGTACTTAAAATCCTCAAATTGTATATTTATAATCCTAAAGATTGTCGTAGTCTTCGAATCGCTATTGCTTATATGAAATCCTCAAAAATCTACTCGACTAGCAACCAAGAACCATAAATAATTTCTTAGAAATTCTACAAGTCTCAAAAGCATTCATAATTTTCAAGATTAACTTATAACCCATAAGGAGGACATCAACACTACTGACCTAAAAATTAATATAGTCAAATCATTTTCAACCTCTCCTAAAGCCCAATATTTGAATTCTTAGACATGTCCAATTCCAAACGTACCCAACATGCATAATTCCATAATAATTTTTTTTATTTATTTTATTTAAATAAACACTGAACAATTAAAATCTGAACGTAAAAACATTTCACGAAAAGATGCTATTAAAATAATTCATGCTTTAAATAAAATGCGTAAATGTAAAACTTACAGACCGAAGACGTGACTTCATGAGCTTCTCGAGAGCAGTAGTAGTACAACCCTTTACAAGATCATAGGCTCTGATACCAACTGTAAAGGCCCGTATTTCGTATTCATAATTTTACGGAATTATTAAAATTTTTCTAAATAAATAAATAACTTGCCCAATTTATAAAATAAACAGGTAAATAATTTTAACTTTAAAATAACAGCGGAAGTCAACATTGTATTTCAAACAATAATTTAAAAATAATACAACATGTTAAAACTGAGTTTGAATGATAAAAAGTGCATAAATTAAATCATGAGGTCCTCGGGTTTACTACTGCTGTCCCAAGATCGCTCACTGGTCTCCGCCCGCAGTCTCGACCTCGTCAATATCTACAACAATCAAGTCTAGTGAGTCTAAAGACTCAACATGTATATATCGTGAATAACAAGTAAATATAACATAAAATCGCATGCATCATAAAAATAAAGTATCGTAGAGCGTACGGTGAAAAGCGTATCATGAATAATTATAACTACGTGCATATCTGAAAACCATACGTAAAAGCTTTGCTCAACAGAGCTCTGTCATAACATATCATACATATAATTTTCTGGTAGAGATAATGTTTCTAAGCAAGTGGCCCATAACATAGCGTAAGCGCCTGATCAGACTAAACCACAGTATACTGGGCGGTAGAGATCAATCACAGCCCTTGGACTGGATGTCCGTACCCATACATAATCATAAACCGGTCGTAAGTCACCGGGCGGAGAGGTCCTCGGTTGCGCCTACCGACTTCCAAACCCATAAGCATAAGGTGGCCACAAGACATATATCATATATCTCAAAAATAAACATTTTATATTTTATGCACGTAATATAATTATAACCTTATTTTTACCGGATGAGTTGAATCGTCCCCAGGCTTGCTGCGACTTAATTCTAATATGTGACACATGCAATAAATCTTGACTTGACATAATTTTAACAATAGAACAAAAAACGAGACGATTCGGACCAACAACTTGATTTTTAACCATGGCTTCGTACCAACCCGAACCAACATTAAACCAACATTTAACCATGCTTAAAAATACCCCAAACATACTGAAAAATATGCATAATAACTATAAAACAGGAAAATAGGTGAAAGAAATCCAAAAACATAAAACACTCTTTCGAGAGTCATTTTGGCACCTTTCACCGTAAATTCTCGTACGACCTCTAAACTCGACCAAATCACGAACGGCCAAAAACATGACTTTCCTAACTCATTAAGGTATTGTTCAGTCCAAGGCCATGGGCTAAAAGCCAACCAAGGACTCAAACCAACCTCAAAACCAAAGATGAGAGTTGCTGTAAAAAAAAAACCAGCAGTGGCAACTTGGATGTTTGTGATGTAAACTCTAAAATTTATTGACCAATGGCTTGAACCACCTCCCAAGGACTCTTACCAACATCCTAAGGCATGGCTTGGACCATGGCTAAGGGCTAAAAGCCAACCACAATCCAAAACACACCCCAAAACCGAAATCATACTCACATAGAAAATCAGATTTTGAAAACCGAAGGGTACTTGTCATGTTTCTGTAAAAATCTGAGGGACCTATGACACAAGCTTTGAAAAGATGATTTGGTCACGTCCTAGACATGATAAGGAAGGGTTTTAACCATGGCTACAGCCCCTAGGACAGCCAAGATTCGAACCCACCCATCAAACAACTCAATGACAGAAACTTGACACAAAATCTGTAACTCATTGACATGTGCTGTCAAATCTTTCTCCTGAGTGTATGGACTTAAACCAACGAACTAACCACACCCTAACACACTCTAAAACATTCCTGGAAGCAGCCATGTGAGCCTGGAAACGAAGCAACACCCTGTAATCATCAAAACATCTCAAACCGTGAAGTTCTAAATCAAAAGCCGTGAGTGTGCATATGCAGTTTTATTGTAAAGTTGCTGTAAATTTCGTGTTGCCTCATGAATCCTGAACATATCATGTTTTAAAATATCTATAGGACTTGATTGAAGAGAAAAGAAACAATATATACATGCCTGGAATTTGTTTTGAAGAAAAACAAATCAAAACGACAATACGACGCGACGGGATCGGAGTTGGCTTCCTTCTTGTTCAGCTGCTGTTATTCTCAATTATCTTGCTGCTGTTTTCTTCTGAAATTTCGAAGGTGAGGTTGTGGGGATGTAGGTGAGGAGGGTGAATGATTTAATAGGTGTTAAAGGTGACATTATATGCCTTAAAATGAGAGTTACAAGTGAAGGAGTGGAAGAGATTTTGAATGGTTTGAATTGTTTTTTTCTCATTTCCTTTGCTATAACTTTTCTTATTCTTTTATTTCACAATTTCAGTAGCCTTTCTTCTGATATTTTCGTGTATATGGAATGAAGAGATGCTATGTAATGGAGGTGATGGTTACAAGGGTGTTAAATATACCATAATATGCATTAAGGTGGGAGGTTACAAGTGAAAACTTTGAATATTATTTGAATGCTTTCTTCCTAGTTGCCGTTGCATGCCCACCAAATTCTTGTAACACAATCAAGCTCATTTCATAGTCTAATAGGTTGAGGGAAATTATATGAATTATAGTATTTGAATTTACCAATAACTTACTGAATTAAAAGTGAGTAATGGTATTCATTTAAAGGCCAATGAGGTGACTACAATGAATTTACTAATCTTTTGAATTATCTTAACCAAATTTATTACTCATTTGCATAGTATATTATTATTTAAACCTTGCATTTTAATTGTTTAAGGTTTTAAACCTTCATTATATTTATTTTAATGCATTAAAAAATTAATTTAGTTTAGCATCTTGCTTAGAACTTTTGCATGGCATACATGACCTCAATTTAAATGTTTAGATGCTATGTTTAATTTCTTGAATATATTATACCTAGATTAATTCATCCCCATTTATTCACATAATTTTATTTAAACTTTAATTAAATATTGAACCTAATAGAATTTATTTACTAATTTGACTCCCATTAATTTAATAAATCCTAAAATATTCTTTTTCTTCAAATTAAATTATTTCTTGACTTAAATTAAAATTAGGAATATTTGTCTTATTATTAATCTTATCTCAAACCTCCAAACTCCGGTCCGACCTCGCGTATTTATCTTAAAAAATTAAAACTAAACATCTACTTTTAAAATAAATAATCATGATTTAAAACTTCATATTTAATTTAAATAATAGAAATGATTCATGGCTTATACGTAATCTGATTTTCGGGTCCTACATGCCATGTCTAGGAAGGGTTAAGGCATGGTTTGTCATGAATTTCAGACTCCTAAAACGCCACCCAAACCACACACACGAATTTGGACACAACTTCATGCAATTTGCTGTCATGGGATTTAAAGGGGTTCGGTTTTTAGTTTGCTAGGGCTAGACTTGTTTCGGTTGGTTCCAGGGGTTGGCCAAGGTCAGGAGGGAGTCTAGGGAAGATTCCTAGCCAAGCTAGGACTCCAGCTAAATGGCTGGGAGGAGTCCTTGACAGCAGGGTACAGGGATTAAGGGGCTTGACCAGGGGGCTCGGGCTGGGCTAGGGGGACTCTTTGGAGTCCTAGGTAAGTGCACAACAGGTTGGTTCAGGGGTGGCTCGGTCGGCTAGAGTCCTAAGAGTGAACAAGAGTCTTTGTGCATATGGGTTTTCTCGGCCATGACAAGCTGGTGAGATGTGGCTTCGGTTTCAGGGGCTGGGGTCGAGTCCTTATGTTATAAGGGTCCATAGGGGGTCTGGGTCGAGGTTGGTTCAAGAGGGTTCGAGCTTGGCTCAGGGAAAAACGAGTTTGGCTCAATGGGTGTCTAGATGTGTTTTTGGGGCTGTTTCTGCAGCTAAATGTTTTGCTTCGTTTTTGGGGCTTAGGGTAAGGTCCAATGGGTTATAATTGTTAAGTAGGGTCCCTAGATGGGTTGGCTAGGTTTTGGCTCAAGGTGGCTCGGGCGTGGCTCGAGTAAATTAGGAGATGGCTCGATGTGTGCGATAATGTGTCAAAAACATAAATTAAAGAACTAAAATTGAATCCATGGGTCCACCGGGGTGGATCATGACTTGGAAGGGTAGAATAAATCTTAAAAATGCTATGTTTAAAATTTGGGATCAAAATAATGAGTTTTGGATTTATTCGGGATTTAATCGGCGTACGAAACACTAATTAACGAGTTAATAGAAAAGCCTAGTTAAGCTTATAAAATTATGAAAAATTAGTTTTAAGCTTAATTAATTATTATAAGTCTAAGTTTTTAATTTTGGAATTTTATACTAAGGTTTGGTTTAATTCGAGATTAAAACGCAATAATACGTCTTATTTAAAGATTAAATTAAAATTCATCGAATTAGGCTAAATAAAAATATGAGAAAATTACTGTAGGCTTAAATAATTATATGGGACATATTAGGGTCAATGAATTAAGAAAAAGTCAAAACGTGAAATTTTACGTCCAGAGGTAAAACGGTCATTTTACACCTAGAAATTAGTAAACGTCATGGCAGTGTCCTGAATGATGTTTTATATGCTAATATGATTATTTGGAATGTTTATGAATTTTTATATGTTAAAATTTTATTTTAAATGTTCATGGATATGAATATGTTAAATGTTATTTTTAAAAAAGTTTATGGATTTTGAGGTTTAAATTGGACATTTAAAAAATATGTTGCATGCTTGGTTTCAAAATAAAATATTTTATGCATGTTTTTATTAAGTGATGGAAATACGACATGTTGAAGGATGTGAATGGATTGTGACTACTGAATATGTTGGAAATATCGTGAGGGTTATGGTCCCAGTGGGAGCCCGACGATCGTGTTTCCGTTGATAGGAATACGAATACGAATACGAATACGATGATATGATAGGAGATGTCGTGAGGGGAGAAGGTCCCAGAGGGAGCCCATTTATGGGAAAAGGCCCCAAAGGGAGCCCCGACGATCGTATTTCCAATGACATGATATGTTAATACGTAGGCCAAGGTCCAGTTGACCGGTGAGAGAGTTGCTGGTGTCCCCGTCGCCCAGTACTGTGGTTTTCTTTAGATGGATCCATCGCCCAATACGTTTAAGAATACGAGTCACAATCACTATCTGAATTCAACATTCACGAACATGAATATGAATATGTTAATATGAATATGAATATGAGGACATGAATATGTTTATATGAATATAGATATGAATATGAATATGTTTATGTTTATATGAAAATGTTTATTTGCATAAGATTATGAAAATGTTTTTATTTAAATGTTTTATGCATAATGAAAATGTTTACGAAAATGTTATGTTTATGTTTATGCATCTTCATGAAAACGATATTTTAAGTACAAGTATTTTTCATCGTTATATGTTAACTGTATTGCGTATTACTCGGTATCAAGGATATGACGTGTTGAGTCTTTAGACTCACTAGGTGTGTTGATGCAGGTGATATAAATAACTACGATGTTGGAGGTATTGACGAGTGACTTGCCGGACTGTCGGTGCACATAACCCGAGGACCAGCGCTTCTACTTCCGCATTTAAGTTTACGACTTTAAGTTAAAGATTTTTACGACATTTTATTTTATGCTTTTTGAGAGGTTATAGTATTAGCTATACTTTTCAAATAATATTTTTAGATTGGTAAAATGTTTGACGATTTTATTTTTTAAAATATTTTCCTTTGGATTTTAAAATGACAGTTGGATGTTTATTTTTAAAATAGTGACAAGATATTTTAAAGTATTTATATATATGTATATTTTTAATTATGAAGATTAAGGAGAGAAAACAATTTCTAGTACTTTTAAAGCAATAAAAAGGGCAGACGTTTCAGTGTCCTTGTGTATCAGGACTCCTCCCAGCCCTCAAACCCGAGTCCTAGCTTGTCTAGGACTCTACCCTAGACTCAACCAAGCCCCTAGCCAGCCCTGAACCCAAGCCAAGGCCAACCCTCCCCCTTATTCATGAAACCCGAACCCTTAACCCCTTGACAGAAACCTGATTCCAGCAAGCTTATTTCCTTCGATTTTGAGGTGGTTTAGGCATGAGTGTGTGACTCTAAAACAGGTGTAAACCACTCTTAATCTTACCTTACATCATGACATCCCCTTAATCAAATATTATACAAGTTATTTGAATCATAAATCATGTTTTAACTCCACATATGCATGAAGAACGAATTATAGTCAAGTGATCCTTGTTTATTCATGCAAAATGATTTTAAATATTTACTATGGTGTAAAAGACGAGAAAAGGAAGAATTATGGGGTGCATTTGCGTTTTATACGCACAAATTAACGTTGACGACGAAGAACGGGGCAAGACCTTTGGCTAGAAATCCTCCTTGCACCTCACGATTTTTCTCCACAAAATTTATGAAGGTGTGTGCCGTGTATGTTGATGGGTTTTGGAAGAATAATATTCAGAAAGAGGCGTGAATATGAGTAGGGTTTTAGGTGATTAAAATTTTAATTAGCTAATTAAATTACTAACTAGGCTTAGGCCTAGTCAACTAAGTCCATTAGTCTTAATTAGGATTTAATAAAATATTATCAAAGTTTTTGTTTAAATAAATTTGTGAATTTATTAGCCGGGTTGCCAAAAAGCTCGCATTTTTTGAAAAACCAACTCTAATAAAATTTACGTCCCGGCGTATAAAATTACCTCAAAACCCCTTATTTTCAAAAATATGAAAAACCATCAACTATATTTTAAACAATTAAAAATAATGATTCAATAAAACATTTTACGTTCTTCAGCCCTCGGTCTCCGTTCCTCGATGGCAACATGAATATTCCTTAAAAATACAATTTTATGCATGATGATAACAAAATCCTATTTAACATATAAGTATGTATGTCACATAATCAATTAGCAATTAAAATCAGTTAATTATACATTTTTCATGTTTGCTAGATTGCATGCAGTTGGATTACGTCTTTTTATTTTTGGACCTTACAGTCCAACCCCCCCCCCCCCCCCCCCCCCCCCACCTTAATAAATTAGTCCTCGAAATTAGAACTTACCAAATAAGTCTGGATAGTGACTCTTCAGGTCCTCTCGGTTTTCCAAGTAGCTTCCTCTTTCGAGTGATTCAGCCACTTGACCTTGACCATTGGAATGACTTTGTTTCGCAATCTTCTTTCTTGCTTTCTAAGATCTGGACATGCCTTTCTTCATATGTCATATTTGGAGTTAATTGAGTTGGTTCATAATTTAGCACATGTGATGGGTTCGACATGTACTTACGCAGCATTGAAATATGGAACATATTGTGAACTCCCGAAAGCGCTGGTGGCAATGCCACTTTATAAGCCAGTGTCTCAATTCTCTCCAAAATCTCGAATGGGCCTATAAATCTTGGACTAAGCTTGCATTTCTTGCCAAAGCGTGTAACAACCTTTATAGGTGCTATTTTCACAAATACATGGTCGCCCACTTCAAACTCTAAGTCCCTTAGTATTTTGTCAGCATAATTCTTTTGTCGGCTTTGTGCAGTCTTCATTCTCTCACGAATTTTGACTACAAGCTCAGCAGTCTCTTCAATGACATTCGGACCAATATCCCTTCTTTCCCAAACCTCGTCCCAATGAATAGGAAAACTACATTTCCTTCCATAAAGTGCCTCAAAAGGAGCCATCCCGATTGATGATTGGAAAATATTATTGTAGGTGAACTCCACTAGAGGTAACTTTGGTTCCCAACTGCCTTGGAAATCAATAACACATGCTCGCAGTAGATCTTCCAAAATCTGTATAACTCTTTCTAACTGACCATCGGTTTGAGGGTGGAATGCTATACTGAATAGTAAATTGGTCCCCATCGCTGCATGCATAATTTTTCAAAAATATTACGTAAATCTCGGATCTCTGTCAGAAACAATAGACACTGGAATCCCATGAAGACGAACTATCTTTCGAATATAAAACTCTGCATACTGAATCACGGTGAATGTCGTCTTAATAGATAGAAAATGCGCTTATTTCGTAAAACGATCCACTATCACCCAAATGACATTCAATTTCTTAACAGTCTTTGGCAATCCCACAACAAATTCCATAGTGATATTTTCCCATTTCCACTCGGGAATAAGAAGTGGCTTCAATTTCCCCGCTGGTCTTTGATGTTCTACTTTAACTTTCTGACAAGTCAAACACTCGGATACAATCTCAAAATGTCCATCTTCATGCCTGGCCACCAATATAACAACTGCAAATCTTTGTACATCTTCGTACTTCCCAGATGTATGGAGTAAGGTGTTTCATGGGATTCCTTCATAATAAGATCTCTTAAAGAATCGTCACTAGGAACCCACAAACGATCTCGATAAAGAACTAAACCATCCACCTCCGAATATAATTTCCGGCCCTTGTCTTCATCTCTAGCTCTCCACTTTTGCAACTGCTCATAAGTGGATTTTCCCTCCCGAATTATATCTCTCAAATTCGACTGTACTGATAATGTGGCAACATTGGGGGCCTCACCCCTAGCATACACTGTAAGCTCAAACCGCTGTGTCTCGGACTGCAACGGTCTTTGAAGTGATAATTGAGTGATAACTGCTGCCTTTCTACTCAACGCGTCTGCCACTACATTATCTTTTCCCGGATGGTAGTTAATGTCACAATCATAGTCCTTTACTAATTCAAGCCATTTGCGTTGTCTCATATTCAACTCCTTTTGGGTGAAGAAGTATTTCAAACTTTTATGGTCGGTGAATATTTTGCACTTCTCCCCATAAAGGTAGTGTCTCCAAATCTTTAGTGCAAAGACTGCTGCTGCAAGTTCAAGATCATGAGTAGGGTAGTTCTTCTCGTGAATTTTCAGCTGTCTCGATGCATAGGCGATAACTCGGTCGTTTTGCATCAGAACTGCGCCCAAACAAATTTTAGAAGAATCGGTATAAAGAACATACTCCACTTGGCCCGATGGCATAGATAACACTGGTGCTGATATCAAGACTTGCTTCAACTTGTCAAAACTGTCTTGGCACACGGGTCCCCAAACAAACTTTGCATTTTTCTTTGTCAAGGCGGTCATAGGTACCGCTATAGATGAGAACCCCTGAATAAACTTGCGATAATAGCCTGATAGTCCCAAGAAACTGCGAATATCGGTAACACTCTTTGGTACTGGCCACACTTTCACTACCTCAACTTTACTACCTCCACTCCACTACTAGAAATGATGTGGCCTAATAATGCCACTCAATCAAGCTAAAACTCACACTTGGTGAATTTTGCATATAGCTTCTTATCTTGTAGAACTTGCAGTATCAATGAAGACTATAATAAACTGATCCAGATACGGCTGAAATACACGATTCATGAGATCCATGAAGATCGCTAGCGCATTGGTCAGCCCAAATGGCATGACCATAAACTCATAGTGCCCATATCTCATGTGAAATGCCGTCTTGTGTACATCTGACTATTTTACTTTCAATTGATGGTATCCAGATCACAAATCCATCTCAGAAAATATCGATGCTCCTTGCAACTGATCAAATAAATATTCAATTCTTGGCAGTGGATACTTGTTTGTGATAGTGACCCTATTAAGCTCTCGATAATCGATGCAAAGACGCATACTACCATCTTTTTTTTTCACAAATAACACTGATGCGCCCCATGGAGAATAACTAGGGCGAATGAAACCCTTGTCTAAAAATTCTTGGATTTGATCTTTCAATTCTTTCATTTCAGCACGTGCTAGACGATAAGGCGCTTTAGATATAGGAACAGTTCCCGACGTTAGATCAATAGAGAATTCCACTTCACGATCGGGTGGAATGCCAGAAACGTCCTCGGGAAAGACCCTAGGAAAATCTCTGAAAATATCAACATCTTCTAACTTCTGACTGATAGATGCATGTGCAGTAGTGACACATGCTAGATAAGCTTGGCATCCACGCTTAATAAGCTTCTCGCACATAGACAAGAGATAATGTGCGGCATTTGTCTGTTTCTCGCCGCCTCAAACACAAAAGATTTACCACTAGGCGGTCGAATAGACACTGTTCGCTGACAAAAATCAATCGAAGCTCCATTCGCTGATAACCAATTCATGTCGAGTATAATATCAAATTCCGGCATAGGAAGCACAATAAGATCTGCCCGCTCAACATCCTTGTATAAATGTAGCTCAAGATTCTTGAAAATCTTTGACGTGAGCATTTGATCACCGGAATAGAAATTTTGAAACCCAAACTCATATCTTGAGGAGTAATATTCAGTCTTTCGATGAAGGTTTCACATATAAAAGAATGTGTAGCTCCCGAATCTAGAAGTGCATATGTAGCCACACCTAGAATGATGATCCTTCCTGCGGCAAAAATGTCTTTTAAATCTTTTCGTGTTGAAACTTAAGGATTTACTATCATTAATTACCAAATTTAAATGTAGATTGCGTTTTGAACTTAAGCATTTCTTGAAAAATTTCATTTTAGTCCTCCGATTTTTTGAAATTCCACTTTAGTCCCCAAATTTTCAGATATTTGCATTATGGCACTTATATTTTGAAAATTTTCATTTTAGTCCTTTAAGGTTTCAAAAATTACAATCATGGTCCTTAAGAATTCGGTAATTGCATAAAAGCCCCTTATCTTTTGGTTAATTGCGTTTTGGTCCCTTAACTATCGAAAATTATATTTTAGACCTCAAATTTTTGAAAATTTTACTTTTTACCCCAAGAATTTTCGAAACCCATATAATTCCCATAGTTTTGATTTCTCTAAATTTTGGCCCTCAACTTTTCATTTGGAATCAAATAAAATATGGCACAAAAGTAATATCATCTTCTATGGTTCCTAAAATCATAACTTAAATCCAACTAAGCAGAACATGCAACATAATTTGCACTATGTTAAATCTTGTTCCCAAATCAATTCTAATAACCAATTTAACATTTCATGCATTTGTAGAACCCGTAAATAAGACTACGTATAAGTCATGCATAATTTCTAGTATTTAAATTAAAATGATTTTATTGCATGAGTATTTAAATTCTTTTCTTTAAATTTTTTTATTTTACGCAGTAGTTTAATTGTTACCTTTTTAGTTAAATAAGTGAGATCGAACTGGAGTTGGAGTATTGAGATAAAATTTAATATTAAGAGAACATTCCTAAAATTTATTTAAGATAAATAATAAATTAATTTAATGTAAAAGAAAGTTTAAGAATTTAATTAATTAATTAGAAGATATGTAGTAAACAAATTCTTTGATTCAATATTTAATTAAGAAGCCTAAATTAAAATATGTGACCAATTGAAATAAGTTAATCTAGACCTATTTTAATTAAGAAATTTCAATTTAACATGTTAATAATTTAATTTAGAGATTTAGCCATGCATGTAAGATAATGTTATTCCTTAATTAATTTATTAATTCACTAAACTATTTAATGGGTAGGTAAACTCTAAAGGATTAAAATACAAGATTTAAGAACTATTCTTCCCTCCATTTTATTCAAATTTTCGGCCACCCCATTTATAAAGATTTAGTTTTTTGATTTGCAACTCAACTTTGATTCTTTTCCATATCCACTTCATGGTAGATAATCCCATAATTTTAAATCCTCATTTAATTAATAATTAAGCAATTTCCTACCCTACCTTGGATGATAAAATCAGCCCCCTCCCCCTTTTTCTAGATTTAAATTTGGTTGACAATTCATTCCCTTGTGATCTTCCCTTAATCTTTTTCTAGGTAGATATCTTCCCCACTTTTAAATCACCAACAAATAATTAATTAAGCAATTTTCTCCCTTGCTCCTAGACACTATAATCGACCAAGTGCACTCCTAAATATCCTTCAAATCTTTTGATATCAAACCATCTAACAAATTCTAGGATAGAAAGATTTATCTTGCCATTTAATTCTCATTCATCTATCAACCTTCCCTCATTTTTCCCTAGCCATTCTCCCTACCCCATATTCTCGAAAATTTCATTCCCATTCAGCAAGAAAACTGAGAGTGAACCATAGAAAAATTGTGAGAAATTTCGAGAGAAACAAGAAGGAAGAACAAGAAGCAAAGTCACTCCATCTCCTCTGCGTCGCGTCATCGCTCATTTGCTTTTCTTTTAAAACAAAAATTTTCAGGCATGTTTATATTTCCATTTACTCTTCAATCAAGCCATATTAATATTTTAAACCATCATACTCATGATTTATTTAAGCAAGAACCGAAATTTCATGACAACAACTTTCGAAAATGTACAGTTTTATTTCGGCCCCTTTTGTTCTTTCAAGGTTTGGCTTGTTTCTGTTGTTGCAGGGGTTGGCTCACGTCCAGGATTTCAGGCTGCATCTAGGATGGATATAGGGTGTGTTAAGAATGGATTTGACCATTTTTTAAAGTCCCTTTTTCCCCCAGCAACTCGAATGGGCAGCAACACGTCCATAATGCATTTTTGACTCTCGGGTTGCACGATTTTTGGCCTAAGGCAAGTGTTCTAATCTTGGCTGCCCAAGGGGCTGTAGCCATGGTTAGAAACCTTCCTTGACATGTCTAGGACATGACCAGTCGGCCTTTCATGGCTTGGTTCATGGTCCCATCAGTTTTTAAATAAAACAAGAACAAGCCCTTCGACCCTCTTACTTTCATGCATGTGTATTTTTGGTTTTTGTGGTTTGGTGTGGATTTTGGTTGGCTTCTGGCTCTTAGCCACGGTTCATACCATACCTAGTGATGTCTAGATCATGTCATGGTCAATCAAATGGCCACCAGAATTGTCCATGACAGCAAGCCAAGCCATTCTCCCAACATACGCAGATTTGGCTCTCGGGTGAACGTGTGAGTCGTTTCTGGTGTTGTTTGGATTGTGGCTGGCCTAGGGCCTTTAGCCATGGTTCAAACCATATTAGGATGTTGGGAAGAGGCTCTGGTCTGGGGTTCAAGCCCCAATTGCCATTAGCCTCACAAATGACGCATGAAACGCAAGCGTCGCTGCTGTATTTTTGTGACAGCAAGTTGTGCTTCGGTTCAGAGGTGTGTTTTGAGTTCTAGGTTGGATTTTAGCCTATGGAATTGGACTGGACAGTACCACATCGAGTTAGTAAGGTCATGTTTTTGGCCGTTTGTGATTTGGACAAGTTTAGAGGTCGTACGAGAATTTACGGTTCAATGTGCCAAAGTGACTCTCGAAAGAGCATTTCATGTTTTGGCCTCCATTCACCAAATTTCGATGTACTGAAATGTTAGGGGCATTATTTCATCATTTTAAGTGTATTTTAATCATGACTAAAACTATGGTTTGGTGTTGGTTCGGGTTGGCACGGAGTCGTGATTAAATACCAAGTCATTGGGCGTAATTGTCCCGTTTTTTTTGGAGTCAATTACAAAGTTTGGGCAAGTAAATCATTTGCATATTTTTCATGTAAGATTTAAGTCGCAGCGAGCCTGAGAACGATCCAACCCATTTGGTAAAATAATACATGATATTTAATTATGTTGTTTAATTATATTACTGTAGAGCCCAATTTCGTACACGTAATACCCATGCATTTATTTAAATTAGTAAAGCATTTAATTTATTTTAAAGGAGTTTAGTCATGCATAATTCATTTAAATGCATTATTTTAAAGTATCTACGTTTATGTGATGCACGTTAAAATGTCTTTCGAGTTTCATGTTTCAGGCGATCATTCGAGGCGGGATTGAGGAAAAGACCCGGGGACGATTTTTGGCAATTTAAAGATGGTATCTTATTTTAGTTGAGTTTGAGGGCATTTTCAATTAATTTATTGAATTTTAGCATTTCAAGTCTAAATCATGTATTTATCAATTTTAAGAGTTTAAAACTTTTAAAATCTAGCATGGTGTGTGTTATATTTTAATTAAAGAATTTTATTTAAAAGTTAATTGTGAGTTAGTGTTTTAATTAGTAGACAATTATTTTAGTAAACTAAAATTCAGTCTCCTAATTACACTAAAACACACGCCTCACACACACATTACACGCTTTTACACACACCTGTAACGCCTAAACACACACACACTCTATCATTCAGTTTTTATTATTTTGAGAGAAGAAAACCTAGGGATTCTCCTTCCCTACAGCAGCCGCCCCATCCCCTTCACGATCCCAGCAAGTTTCGTGAGTTTTTATCGCAAGTTTTAGCGCCACGATCGTCCCGGATCAACCTCGCTTTCATCCCCGCTTCGATATCGCCGGTTCGGTAACGTTTAATATCAAAAAGGCACGTATATTCTGTTCTTGCTGTGTCGATCAAGTCATATATTGTATTGCGTTGTTTTTATGCGTAAAAGTTATGTATGATGTTAGTAGTTTGAGCGGATCATAGATCGGATCAATTTCGAAGGAAAAGTTTTAGATCTAAAACTCGTTTTCGCTGTCTTTTCAAATACTACGATTTTTCTGTTCATATTTTGAGAAAACTTTCAACTAGAAAAATGTAAAACTTTTCGATGCCTTCGATTTGACATAAAACTCAAGATTTCTGGACGAAAAATGAGTGAGTTATGATGTTTTTCGTGAGACTGCTCAAACTGTAATTTTCTGAAAATGTGTTATTGATGTGTTTCTTGAAGTTTTACGTTGCAGGCTTCGTTGGGGCTCGACGGGTGATCGCCGCTACACATAGGTACTTCGGTTATGATGTTGGAATGGTCATCGATGTTTTGTTTCGTGTCGATAGGCACTAAGATGGTTCTAGAGTCGTAGGAACAATCATTGATGTCCAATTCGTTGTTGAGTCGTTGGTTGTGAATTGTTACCCTCGGGGTGATGTTTATGCACTTGGGTTTGGTATAATACCTTAGTGTTCTAAGAAGTGTCTCGTGGTGACGTTCATAGTCCGAGGAATTGAGTCTAGAAGACTAAGCAAAAACATGTTCAGAATCTCGTAAGTTTCGACCGACAGTAGCCACACGGACCTTGCCACGGACCCTGACACGGGGTCCGTGCATTTGTTTTCTCGTGAGTGTCAAATTTGCGCAGATACACGGACCTTTACCCGGACCCTGGCACGGGGTCCGTGCCTTCACTTTCTCACAAGTGTCAAAGTTGCGAGTAGACACGGACCCTTACACGGAGGCAGGCACGGGGTCCGTGCCCCTTTTTCTTTCCGAGTACATCCTTCACCGTAGGTAGACGGACCTGTACACGGACCCGGGTTAGGGGTCCGTGTACACACTGTTTTGGAAAAATATTATTTTTGGTTTCAAGGTTTGATGCCATGGTTTAGAGCAAGGATTAGTAAGGTCATGTCATGGGAAGTTATAGAAGGTCCTAAGATATGATCGAGCTTGAGAGTAAGTATAATTTTTCTACGTCTAAGCTATGCAAGTTAAGTATGAAATTCATGTTAGTATGTCGCAGCGACGGCCCCAGTCGAAGTCCAACGAATCCCTCAACGCCAAGTAAGTATGAATGACGTGCAAAGGAAATGTTTTAAGTTTCGAGATATGCTAATTGTCTTGTGACCAAAGAAAGTTAGGATTGGAAAGCGTTAAATCATGAACGGGGACCAATCCGCCCGTTAAATTATGAACGGGTTAGATCGTGGTTGTGAAGCGTTAAATTATGAACGTGGATCAACTGGCCTGTTAAATTATGAACAGGGATCTTATGTATGTGGCAGTGGATACGTCCCTGTCAGCCCAGTACTGTGGTGTGTCTGATCAGGCGTTTATCATGTTAAGGGTCACTTGCTTTGAAACATCCTCTACGTAAAATTATGCAGCCAAGTATGTGAAGTATGATAGCATGTTTAAGAAAAGTTTATGATCATGGCACGTCGTAGTATGTATGTTCAAGTTCAAGTTTATTTCAAGTTGAAGTTTATGCAAGTTCAATTTAAAGTTATGTATGTCCTATATTAAAGATGCATGCGATTTTATTATGTAGTACTCGTTATTTCCAGTTTATACGTGTTGAGTCTTTAGACTCACTAGACTTGATCGATGCAGGTGAGTACGATGAACAAGAGACAGGAGGTGGCGACCAAGGGCAGGCTTGGGCTGAGCGGCAGGCTAAACCCGAGGACCGCAAGTTTATGTTTTTAAGCACAGTTTTAAATACTCTGAATTTTTATGATTTGAATGTGAGATGTTTTGAGACAGCGTTCTTTTAGCAACTTTTTAATTGGTGATGGATTATTTTAAAAATATTTTTATGAATGTTGGGTGACGACCGTATGGATGTTTTTATTTAATAAAATTTTTAATTTTTCCGCAAATTTCAAGTAGTAAAAGTACGGTACGTTACAATTACGTTCAAAAATATAAAATATTCATTTTTGAGATTTATGCGTTATTGCTTGTGGCCACTTCATTATCATGGGATTATTACTTCGCCCGGTGGTCACTTATCGGTTCAGTTCAGTTCATTTATCGGTAGATATCCAGTCCAAGGGCTGTGATGATCTCTACCGCCCAGTATACTGTGGTTTAGTCTGATCAGGCGATCCAGTTCAGTTTAGGGGCCACTTGTGTAGAACATATTCTCAACATAAAATTATGACATTTTATTTTATGACAGGGCTCGATTGAGCAAACATTTCACTTATGATTTTCAGTTCAGTTATGCACGTATTATAATTATTCATGACATGATATTTTTACGTTACGCCAGACTCATTATATTTTTACCTTGCATGATATTTTATTATTATTACTTGTTACTTATGATATATGCATGCTAAGTCTTTAGACTCACTAAACTTCATTGTTGTAGGTACTGATGAGGTCGTAGCCGAGGGCGGGGACTAGTGAGCCATCTTGGGTCGACAGTAGTAGGAACCCGAGGACCTCATTTTCAGCATTTACTATTTTATTTCAAACTCAGTTTCTATCTGTTGCTGAATTATTTTAAATTGTTATTTTGCAAACAATAATTACTTCCGCTGTGCAATTTTGAACATTAAAATTTTTATCAGTTTATTTCATGAATGAGACATTTCATTTATTAAAAGTGAAAATTTTAAATTTTTCCGTAAATTTTCATATACGAATTTCGGGTCATCTCAACAATAATAAGCAATATAAAAATGTTAAATGACTAGGTTACCCGTAATGAGTGTAGTGTTTGCCTCTTCCTCAGCTTCCTCGGCATTCATAAGATAAGCTCGTGCCATAGTAGTTGCTTTCCTCTTTGGGCAATCAGTAGCTTTGTGTCCAACCTCCTTGCAGTAGAAACATTTAAATGATCCCCACTCACATTTGCCAAGATATAGACGGTTGGACTCCTTGCATTGTTGCCTCTCAACAAGCTTTCGTGCTCCAGGATTTTGTGATTTTGGTGGTGCTGGCTTCTTGACTGGACCTTGGAGCTTTTGAGGCCCTTGAGGTCTAGGAGGACCCGTATATGGCTCTTTATTCGGCTGATTATTTTTCTAAAAGTTCTGCCTTTTGTGCTGAATCTCAATACCAATGTCCCTCAAAGACTGCTCAGACTTGAAAGCATAAGCAGTAGTAGTAGCATAATCCAATGGACGCATCATCATAACCTTGTTTCGAAGGGTAGGTCGTAAGCCATCCATGAAATGCCTAACCTTCAATGCAGAATCCCTGGCAAAAAAGTGTACGAAATGACAACCCCTATCAAACTTCTTCACAAACTCGGCAATAGTCGAGTCTCCCTGGCGGAGGGTCATAAACTCCCTCATAAGTCTCCCTCTAACATCGGCAGTAAAGTATTTTTCATAAAATATTTCCTTGAAACGAGCCCAAGTGATGGTAGCAAGATTAACACTGTGCTCGGATCCTTCCCACCATAAAGAAGCATCATCCCTGAATAGATAAGTAGTACACCTCACACGATCCGCATCCCCCATATCCAGATAACAAAAATGTACCTCAAGTTAAAGGATCCAACTCTCAGCAGTAAAAGGATCGGTGGAGCCAGAAAATTCCTTCGACCCTAGCCTCCGGAACTGATCATAAAATGTCATGTTGCGGCCAAGGTGCTTGCTGCAGCTGCTGCTGTTGCATTTGCTGTAAATGCTGCTACAACTGTTGTTGTTTTCTCTGCTGCTTGAAGAGACGAGCCATCCCCTCTAAAGCACAAGTAGCAGCATCCCCTGGTGGTGGTGGTGGTGGTGCATTTTCTTGATGATTCATACTGTTTTGTGCTTGGTTTTTGTTAACAGGGGCACGTCTAGGAGGCTTTTTATCTGAATTTTTTCCAAATTCTAACGTAACCAACATGCATTTAAATCTAAGTTCTCTAATCATGTGACATATCCTACTCATTTTAGCAATTTAAGCATACAAAACATAAATACTAAAAAAAACTCGTAAACATGTAACGTAAACATAATATCCATATCGTCATGCAGGTAACAACATATTGAATCATATAAAGCATGTAAAAACTTAAAATTGAGGCTTGACGACAGATCTCTCCGGCGCTGATGGTGGCACAACCCTTTACAGGACCTTTGCTCTGATACCAACTGAAACGTCTGCCCTTTTTATTGCTTTAAAAGTACTAGAAATTTTTTTAAAAAAAATTAAGCACCCTCGGCCGAAACTCATACATGCATAATTTTTTTTTTATAAAATATTTTGCACTCTTTTTTAAAAATAAACCAACCAACAAGTATCTTAAAAATCAAGTGCAATAGTCATAAAATGAAATTGTCAACTGTTTTACCAAACCTAAAAAGCAAAAAATTTGAAAAGTATAGCCCATACTAAACCTCTCAAAAATATCTAAAAAGCATAAATAAATAGACTTAAATCTTTAACGTAAATCATGAATCATGAATCATAAATCGAAATACGGAAGAAGTAGAAGAGCTGGTCCTCGGGTTGTGTGCACTTTCAGTTCAGTCAAATCATCTGCATCCATCACACCTAGTGAATCTAAAGACTCAACACATCATAATCTTTATAACAAAGAATATGTATAAAACCACATGCAATAGTGAAAATACTTTTACGTAAAAATAACATTTCATGACATTCATAAATAAATCTTAACTTTTTCTTTTTTCCTCAACATGACATAACATAAAACCTCTTAACACGATCATGAACATTTTCCTTTTCCTTTTCCGTTGTTAATTCAGATCGTTAATTGTGACTTTCCTCAAACATCAAAAGTGGATGGATCCATCTGCATTAAACCGCAGTACTGGGCGGCGGGGAACACCAGCAACACTCTCACCGATCAACTGGGCCCTAGCCTATCCTCTTTCGAATAGAATACGATCATCGGGGCTCCCTCTAGGGACTTTTTACACAAATGGGCTCCCTCTGGGATTTTTCCCACAAATGGGCTCCCTTTGGGGTTTTTCCCCTCATGATATTTCCATTCTTACCTCAACCTCATTTCCTCATATTCGTAATGGAAATACGATCGTCAGGCTCCCATGGGACCGTCGCCCTCACGATATCTCCATCATTATCGAATTAGTCACAATTACTTCATTTCATTCACTTTTTACATTCATATCACTTTATAAAATCATGCATAACATAATATTTTTGTTTTTGAAACCAAGCATGCAACATGTCTTTTAAATATCTTCCTTAAATTATAAAAATCTCATTGACATTTAAAAATCATAATTTAATCACGAACATTTCATAAACATATAAAAATAATCATAATATCATAAAAATTTCATTTAGAGCAATGCCATGACGTTTACTAATTTTTATGTGTAAAAAGATCGTTTTACCCTAGACATAAAATTCCTCGATTATGACTTTTTCTTTAATTAGTTGACTCTAACATGTCCCAAATAATTATTTAAGCCTAAATTAATTTTCCAATAATTTTATTTAGCTTAAAAATTAAACTTTTGCATTTATCTTTAATTAATTGTTTTGACGGTGTTTTAATCCCGAAAAATCCCGAAATTTAATAAAAAATTTCTAAATTAAAAATTTAGTCTTTTTATATTATTTTTAACCCCAATGAACCACATCTCGACCCCCGTGAGCCGTTTTTCAATTATTTTAGTTTAGAAACCCTATTATGACACATAAACTTCGACCCTGATCCATCTTTCGATTTCTCAAGTCACTCACGAACCATGTTGATCCAAACCATGACCAACATACTATAGTATCCTACTGAACCCTTTGATCGCTTATAAACCATCCAAAACCAAAAAACGTGAGCCCCTCACTCCCCCATATGCTGGCCGAGAGTTTTATTTTGCAAGGACTCTAAGTTGGTGAACTCAAGAACCTAGCCAATGCTCCAGCACCCGAACCACCCTCTAGTACACCTACCTAGGACTCTAAGGACTCGCCCTAGCCCAGCCCCTGAGCCCTGGACCGAGCCCTCACTCCCCAGCAAGCCGCGCGCCCCTGCACGATTCTATACAGAATCTCGGGTAGGAATCCTTGTGTATCAGGACTCCTCCCAGCCCTCAAACCCGAGTCCTAGCTTGGCTAGGACTCTACCCTAGACTCAACCAAGCCCCTAGCCAGCCCTGAACCCAAGCCAAGGCCAGCCCTCACCCTTATTCATGAAACCCGAACCCTTAACCCTTTGACAGCAACCCGATTCCAGCAAGCTTATTTCATTAAGTTTTGAGGTGGTTAAGGCGTGAGTGTGTGACGACTCTAAAATAGGTGTAAACCACTCTTGATCTTATCTTACATTATAGGCAGCCCCTTAATCAAATAACATACAAGTTTTTCGAATCATAATCATGTTTTAACATCACATATGCATGAAAAACGAATTATAATCAAGTGCTCCTTGTTTATTCACGCAAAAAGATTTTAAATATTTACTATGGTGTGAAAGACAAGAAAATGAAGAATTATTGCGTTCATTTACGTTTTGGACGCACGAATTAACGTTGACGACGAAGAACGGAGAAAGACCTTTGGCTAGAAATCCTCCTTGCACCTCACGATTTTTCTCCATAAAATTTATGAAGGTGTGTGCCATGTATGTTGATGCGTTTTAGAAGAATAATATTCAGAAAGAGGCGTGAATATGAGTAGGGTTTTAGGTGATTAACATTTTAAATAGCTAATTAAATTACTAACTAGGCTTAGGCCTATTAAACCACTAAATAAAGCCCATTAGTCTTAATTAAGATTTAATAAAATATTATCAAAGTTTTTGTTTAAATAAATTTGTGATTTATTAGTCGGGTTGCCAGAAAAGCTCGTATTTTAAACCCACTTTGATAAAGTTTACGTCCCAGCGTATTAAATCACCTCAAAACCCCTTATTTTCAAAAATATGAAAAACAATAAACTATATTTTTAATAATTAAAAATAATTATTTAATAAAAACATTTTACGTTCTTCAACCCTCGGTCTCCGTTCCTCGATCGCAACTTGAATATTCCTTAAAATTACAATTTTATGCATGATGATAATAAAATCCTATTTAACAAATAAGCATGTATGTCACATAACCAATTAGCAATTAAAATCAGTTAATTATCCATTTTTCATGTTTCCTAGATTCGCATGCAGTTGGATTACGTCTTCTTAGTTTTGGACCTTACAGTAACGGCAAGCTTGATAATATTTAGATCACTTAGTTGTTCAAGAGTTGTTTCTCAACTGCTCTCATCACCTATTTATAGGCTTCTCTTCAACGGTAACATTAAATAATATTTGAATCTTTATATCCGTTGATTGCCACGTCGATATTCTTCTGACAATCGTACACTGTAAACTCTGAAATGCGGCGTTCCACTATGAGTTTCAGTCTGCTTTGTACTGTTGTCGGTTGAATGTCCTTTTCAACGGATGATGTGTACAGCTGAGTGATCAGCTGATATGAAGACGTTGGTAAGCTCTCAAATGAGTGCATCTACTGATCAATTTCAAACTGATCAGTCAGTTCACTCTGTAAATTCAGTTCGGCTGGTTTCAGTTGCCTTTAATAAACTACGCATTTAATATTCAGTTAGGCAACTGTTCAATTAATCCAATAAATTAATCTCTTAGTTTGTCAAACCACCGAAATTAAGTTTCCAACAATTTCCTCCTTTTTGGTGTTTGACGAAACTTGTAAAGTATGTATGAACTGATCAACTGAACTTAAAATAATCTTCGATTCCATTGTAGATAAAATAATTTCTAATGTACAGATTCGTACAAAGAATAAAGAGTCAGGAAATAATCTAAGTACAGATTCGTACAAAGAGTAGAGAATAAAGAATCTTCAACCATGAACTGAAGTCATTTGGTCTTCATACATTCTTCTTCTTTCCTTTTTCTTCTTCTGTCTCTATAATAATTTCCCTCTTTTTGTCAAGCACATCCACTTTCCTTGTTAAAATACAAACATCTGCTGAAATATCTGATACGGCATTCATTACAGTGGTCTGCAGCAAATCAATCCTTTTAGTGATCGTTTCTTCCAGAAAGTCAAATTGCCTGCCGAATAAAGCTTGAGTTTGAAAATGAGATGCAGTCGACAGTCGATCTTTCTTGATTTCTTTAGTCTGGAGATAGAGAGCAGTCACAGTTTTATTGAGTTGATTCAGTCTATCCGTTGTAAACTCATAGTTCGAATTGAGCTTCAAAGTGTGTTCGAGCTGAGTAGATTGTATTCCATAAATAGCAGTCATCATATTGGCAAGGTTCGACTGAACGGTTTGAAGTTCTTCAAATAGGTCATCAGTGTCTGAGATTCCTGGAGACATGGCTCCGGAAGTTTCTGGAATCTGTTCCCTTTCTTGTTGAGTATTATAACCATCGCACCGTCAGTTGGTTCTGATTCATGCGCTACTATTTCTGAAATGTCTTCAATTGTAGGGTCCTGGGAGTAGACGAGACAGTTGGAAGATCAGAAGGAGAAGAAGGTTCTTCTGTTGGTTCGACAACTGGTTCTTCAGTTGGTTCAACAACTGGCTCTTCAGTTGGTCGAGAAACTGCATGTTCAGTTTGGTCCAAAACATCCTGTTCAGTCACAACTTCTGACTGAACTGGCTCTTCAGTTTGTTCACAAATAGGTTCCTCAGCCGGTGCTTCAAAATTGATAGCTTGAACAGCTGGTTCTTCAGTTGTAATCACATCTTCAACTGATCTTGAAGTGTCCAGCTGAATATCAGAGGTTACTTATTTGATGACCTCATCTAAATTTGCCAGTGATAATTCAGCTTCAGTATATGGCGTTGGATTAGCGGTTGAAGATTGAGGTGATGAAGATGAAGAAGGTTGAGCAACTGATGTGGAAGGTTCAGTTGCCTTTTGAGTAGCTTCAGCAGCTGAGTCTTTGGTTGGCTCTGGAACTGACTGTTCAACTTGCTCATATTCAGTTGAAAAATCTTGAGAACCCGCTAGAATGATCAGTTCTTGATCCATTTCCCAGTTCTTTATTTCCATCTGTAATGCGAGAAGATCCGCGTCCAGCCGGTCATGCACTGCTATATCATTTAATGCAGTTGGACTGGTTGGATCAAAATTCAGTCGCAATTCAGCAACTATCTTCTGAAGTTTCTTGGATCTCAGTTGATTAAAGAAATAATTCTTTCTCTCTAGAGCTTGAACAACTGTTGACGCCTTGATTACCCTCATAACAACAGACTCCAGTTTAATAAATTTCTGCAGTTTAGATTTCTTCTAAAGCTGTTTGGCGAAGACTTCTATTCTAAACTTCACCCATTCAGTGTAGGCCTTGAGCTTATTTGCTGCAAATTCATTTATCTATTTCTAGATGAGAACAATGTGCGTTTGGATCGCATTAGTTGGCCTGAGCTCTTCTTGCATCTTTCCTTTGCCCTTAGGATCGGTTAAGGCATGCGGAATGCTCAGCCCTAAGGTAGTTGCATCAATATTCTCTCTGATCACTATTCCATTAGGTCTTGCAGGAGGAAGGGAAGTGTATCCAGCAATAGTGATCAGTGGAGCCTTAACTCCAGCGAGCTTCTTCTTGTCACTAGATTCAGTGAATTTCTTCTTTGGCAGGATGGCAGAACGTGGCAACTAATCCTCAGTTGGGGCTTAAGTTGGAATAGCCTTCAGTGGGATAGCCTTGATAAGCTGTTCAGCTCCTGACTGCATCAGTCGATCATTTAGGATAGTTCCACCTGCAGCAGCAAACTTGGTCTTCAAAGTTCGTGGCTTCTTCACAACTTTGGGAGAAGGAGTCCTTTCAGAGTCAGTTTCACTGACAATCAGTTTGCGCTTGATTGTCTTCTTCTAAATAGTATTCTTCTTTTGAACTGATTTGGGAGCCTCCTCTGTTCCAATCTCCTCCTTGACTTTTAAAAACTGCTCAGGAGATAATTCCAGTTTTGGCTTTGGTAGCTGGACAGTTTTGGCATTGAAAATCTTCATCTTTGATGACTTTTCCAAATCATCATTCACCATTCCTTCGACCTTCAGTACGTGGCTGAGCTGCACTGCAAATCCCTTTGACTGCTTGGACGACTGAAACATATTCTCAGAATATTGAAGATAATGTTTCTCCAGTTCATCTTATTTTCAGCCATGATTGCAGTCATAGCTTGAAACTTCTCAAGATTGAGGGCAGCAAATGATCCTACCTTTGCCAAAAGTCCCTTGGCTACAATATCAGCCAGCAGTCGTACTTCTAGCTCCAGTTCCTTCTTTGGATCAGAAACTTTGATCTTTTGACCAGCAGCAGAGAGGGTAGTTTGCATCTCCTCAATATCGGATGCCTTCACTTCAGTTCGATTAGCTAGCAACTGACCATTTACAGTCGACCCAATATTGCCTTCTTGAGTGACATAGTCGGTGGCGTAGAGTTCTTGAATTTCTTTGACAAAGATTTCTTAGGAAGATAATCCCAGAAATTGCTTCAAAGTGGCGGCTTCAAGTTTCAGAAAGACATTCTTGACTCCATCGTCCTTTACAGTTAAGACTGAGTCGAAGTCGATTGCCATGGCATTCATGACGTGAGCAGGAATCTTGTTTGCCATTTGATTGAGGAAAATCAACGAAAAAGAGTATGATGTAAATAGAATTGTAGAGGTCCGTATTTCGTATTTGTAAATTTGCGGAATTATTTAAAAATTTTCTCTTTAAATAAATAACATGCCTCATTCATAAAATTAACAGATAAAAATATTTAATGTTAAAGTAACAGCGGAAGAAATTATTGTTTTCAAAACAATAACTTAAAATAATTCAACATGATGAAAATGGGTTTTGAGCAAAAAAGATAAATAAACTGAAGCATGAGGTCCTCGGGTTCCTATTACTACTTACCCAAGCTAGCTCACTGGTCCCCGCCCTCGGTCCCTACATCATCAGTACCTACAACAATCAAGTCTAGTGAGTCTAAAGACTTAGCATGCATATATCGTGAATAACAAGTAAATATATCATAAAATTTCGCGTAACATAAAAATATCGTATTGTAAAGCGTAAGGTGAAAATCGTGTCATGGATAATTATAAATACGTGCATATCTAAAAATCATACGTAAAAGAGTTGCTCGATAGAGCCCTGACATAAGTTATCATATCGTAATTTTTTCTGTAGAGATATTGTTCTACGCAAGTGGCCCATAACATAACATGCACGTCTGATCAGACTAAACCATATTATGCTGGGCGGTATAGATCATCACAGCCCTTGGACTGGATATCGGTACCCATACATAATCGTAAACCGGTCGTAAGTCACCGGGTGAAGCAATCTCATAAGAGTAAGGTGGCCACAAGAAATATCACATATATCTCAAAAATAACATTTTTATATTATGCACGTAATATAATTATAACCCTGTTTTTACCGAATGAGTTGGATCGTTCCCAGGCTCGCTGCGACCTAATTCTAACGTGAGAAACATGCAAATATTTTTCTTGAGAAAAACTTCGTAATCGAACCCAAAGACGGGGCTAACTAGCCCAACAACTTAATTTCTAACCATGACTACGTACCAACCCGATCCAACATCGAACCATCGTTTAGTCATGGTCAAAATACGCCTAAGATGATGAAATAATTCCCCTAAGAATTGTAATTCAGGAAATTTGGTGAATGGAGGCCAAAATCTTGAAACGCTCTTTCGAGAGTCACTTTGGCACATTGTATCGTACATTCTCGTACGACCTCTAAACTTAACCAAATCACAAAAGGGAAAAAACATGACCTTACCAACTCATTTGGGCATGTATTAGTCTAGGTCTAATGGCCACAGGTCAACCAAGAACCAAGAACAAGACCCAATAGCCGAAGCTCAATACTGCCGAGAACACCTACTGGAGTAGCTTGACACTTGCGGCCAAAATGGCCTTTAAAAACCTGACCATGGCTCAAACTAGTGGTCACAACACCTTCTTAACAGGATGAGGCATTTGTTAGTCCATGTCTAATGGCCGTAGGCCAACCAAGAACCAACCAAACCCATAGACCTAATGGAACACACACACCCGAACCTACTGCCTTTACCGAGACCTGTACTATTTTGGGGTTGTTTGCTGTCAAATAATGGATCCAATGGATATGAGGCTAACCATGGTCCATGCTAGACATGTTAAGGTGTTATATGAGTCATTTCTAAGGGCCCTAGGCCAACCATGAACCGGCCAATCACCTTAGAACAAAACAAGAAACACCCGAGGCTTACTGTCATGGAACCGTGACCTTCCTAGTTTGATTGATGTCCAAACGATTTGGGACATGGCTCAAGCCACTTAGGGCTGACTTGACCACGTCCTATGCTTGCTAGGGAAGGGTCCTAGCCATGGCTATCGGCCCTAGGCCAGCCATGGCTCGAACACTATCCTACGCAACCCGTTGACAGCAAATGAACCCCAAATGTGACACTTGTTTCTTACCTACTGCTTTGAGCACTTAACTTACTGTTTTGGGGATTGAACCCTTGATCAAACTTGATCCTAACACACCCTAGGACATGAAAATAAGCAGCCTTGGAAGCCTAGGAACAGATCCAACCTGTAAATCAACTAAACAACGCAACCTGTGAAGCATAAAGCCAAGGCCACGAAAGGGGTTGTGCAGAATTTTCAGAAAACCTGCTGTCAATTTCGGTTGTGCTACCTAAACCATGAATGTATAGTGTTTAAAAGTATTTATAGGACTTGATTTAAGAGCAATGAACAATAGAAACATGCCTGGAAATTTTTTTGGAATAAAACAAATGCTACGACGAACACGGCGTGGCGGAGACGGAGTTTCTTTTCTTTCTTGTTTTTCTCTCTTGTTTTTCTTGTAACTCACGATTTTTGTCTGTAGGTTTTCTCTGAATTTTCAAATGAGAGGGGAGGAAATGCTAGGGAGGTAAAGGGGAATGTTACTAATTAAATGGGGTGTTTGAATGGCAAACAATATTTTTCTATCCTTGATTCTTTGGGAGATAAGGAATGATGGTGATATTATGGGATTTGAGGGGGATTTGAGGGATAGGATGACCGAAATTTTGCTATCAAAACAAGGTAGAAATATTGCTTAATTATTAATTGTTGGTGATTAAAAAAGAGAGAATTATCTTACCAAGAAAGGATAAGGAAAAGAATAAAAATGGAGAGTTGCCAAAACATAATTAACTTGTTAAGGGACTGGCCGAAAATTGCTATCAAAATAGGGTAAAATATTACTTAATTCCTGAATTTTAACTCTTTAAAGTTTTGAACACTTATTATGTATTTTAGTGAATTAATAATTTAATTTATGATGGCAATTTTCTTGCATGCATGGCCAGGTCTTAAAATAAATTATTAACATGTTAATTTACAATTTCTTAAATAAAATAGGCCTAGATTAATTTATACCAATTGGTTACACCTGTTAAATTAGGTTTTTAATTAATTATTAGACATAAAAGAACTTATTTACTACTTAACTCCAATTAATTAAATTAGTCCTTATGCATACTTTTACCTTAAAATAAATTATTCTTTGACTTAAATTAAGTTTAGGAATATTTTCTTATAATTAAATTTTATCTGAATACTCCAACTCCAGTCCGGCCTCGCGTATTTAACTGAAAAGATAAAATTAAACTTCTACGATTTAAAATAAATTATCATGACTTAACAAATTTTAAAGTGCCTTAAAAACTAAATAATATAAAAGAAATCATTTTTAATTTAAATAATAGCAATTATGCATGGCTTATACGCAATCTGATTTATCGGGTTCTACAACTCTCCCCCGCTTAAAAGAAATTTCGTCCTCGAAATTATAACTTGCCGAATAACTCGGGATACCGACTCCTCATTTCTGGCTCCGATTCCCACGTAGCTTCCTCCTCCGAAAGATTAAGCCATTTGACCTTCACTAGCTTCACCAGTTTGTTCCTATGGGGACCCGGATGCTAATCATCTTCTTAATTATCTTTGGGATTTTCAATTAAGATAAACAGGGTCTAAAAATTTTTCTTTTTAAAATATAAGTGCGGAACGTAATGGAATTTAACTAATATACATCTCAGCATAAAAGTTAAATAATGTGAAACAATTATTCAAACTAGTCTAAGGTTCAACTACTAAATTTCTAGTATTAAACCGAGTCTACAATAAGTCCGGAATCACCACTCTAAACTCATCTTCTTGACCCCGATCCTGTCCCACCTGTTGTCATGCACACTTACAAAACAAGACAACAGCCGGATACTCCGGTGAGAATAAATCCCAGCATAAATAATGTATACCAGCAATCATATAACTGATATAAAAGCATGAATTAAATCTTATCACATGTAACATAATCGAACAACATGTATCGTTACCAAACTGTAACTAAAACATGAATCGTGATCTACCCAAAACATAAATAAATACAGATCTGTAAATCAAATTCTAGTCTCAACATCTAAGACTTGACTCGTCTCTCATTCTAATCTAGGGATCCCGATCTAATTTAGACTGTGGTATGCTGTATCGAATGTCTACAATAGAAGTCGATCTACATCTTAGCTCATCGATACACCGTAAGTCTAGGGTCTTAGCAGTTCTGACGAAGACCTGGCGGTTCTGCCCTAGCTAGGCTGATCTGCCCTAGACTCAAACTCTTGCTCTGCTATAATTCAATAGACTAACATATCAATCTGATAATTTGCAAATATCAATGCAATAAAATGAAGTATGTGATTTTTGGAAACTCAAGTCAAGCCTAACTTGAGTTGTGCAATCCCGAATCAACATTTATTTATACATTTATCTTCTTGGTCTGACGAAGTCGAAGTCTCGAAGTCAAATCTGTCCATATCCAATCTGACATGACAATATCGAATAGACACAATATCAATATACAACTTATTCAAGATCTGTTCTGATCAATACTCAAATCAGAACACATAATCTAATCCATGTCAATAACATAACAGTACCATTTCAATCAATACTGAATCTGATCAATATCAATCAACTGATGTTTCGACGGTATAACAATACAGTCTCAATAGCCCCGTCAATCTCAACATCACAGATATAATACCAGACTTCGTAAACAGTACTAGTAAAACTCATAATCTCCATCATAATACAAATCTGATATCGAATCTCAATCAAATCAACTCCAAAAATCATAACAATTACATACACAATCTGTTATTCGATCTGACTTCAATTATATGATGCCTACTATATCAGAAACACCATATATGATTCATATTCGATTCTGACAATAACATAATTTCAACTTGTGTCTAAACGTAACAAAACTTACGTCCAGTTGTAGCCTGCCTTGATAGGAACACGATACTGTGTCCGGATTCAAAATCTAACGGACGGTTCGAAATATAAAGGCGTAAGGATTTCTGAAGCTTCCCTCGTAGCTTTTCTCGATTCCTCTGATTAACTCTGAAGAGATATATGAATTGATACGTATATATATATACATATACATATCCAACTTGCATGTCAAGCTACGTGGCTGATTTTCCACATTTTTCAAGCGGCGCTCAGGCGGTAAGAAATTACCGCTCGTGCGCGGAAGTTTCTGCCCGATTTTGAGACTTATCATGCATTTGGGCTCGGGCGGTCACAAACTACCGCTCGGGCGCCGAATCCTCTGCCCAGACTTATTACAAAAGCTTCCAATATTTTACATGTCTTCATCTTGATCATCGGACCCACCATCTTCCAGTCTTGATCTCCCACTATTTCTAATTATTACATTTGAATAGCCATGGCACATAAGGGATACATCTCATGGGGTGGGAACGGACCATAAACCAGGCCCACTTTAATAATATCAAATATTATAAAATTGAATAAAAACAGTAAAATATCCTAACACACACCTAACACATTGGTCAAGGCTCTCGATCATCCTTCATGCATTTAATATCAAATATGCACATCAATTTAATTAAACAATTTAAATAATTGATCAATCATATATCTAATAATTATATCACTAACCACCACAATTATTAAAGAATTTAATAAATTAAATAAACTCTTTTATTTAATTTCTAATTAAATCAATAATAATTGATTTCTTATAAAAACTCATTTTTACCATAAATAATTAAAATCATATTCTAATTATTTATTTTACAAGAAAATTATTAATTTCCCAAAATTAATTTTCCAAAATAAAAATTGAACCAATTTTCAAAAATATCAATTTTACCCAAAATTTTGAAAAATCAGAAAATTGCACCATGGGCCCAAACAATTCAAGCCCACCAATCAGAACGCTTCCCGAGACGATCCCGGGCAGTTGTCCCCCGCTGCCCGCCCGCTGCCCGAACGTTTCGGGCAGTGGCAGCAACCTGTGCGCGCAAGCGCGCACAGGTGTGCGCAACACTGCGCGCAGCGTGCGGACGCTCCGCACGCTGCGCCGCGTTGTGCGCCGCGCAGGGCGGCGCACAGCGTGCGGACGTTCCGCACGCTGCGCCGCTCCACGCGCGCACGCTTGCTGCGCGCTTCTGCGCGCTGCGCTCGCAGCCCTGCGCGCGTTCTGCCCGGAACAATTCCGGGCAGATCGCGATATTTTTTTTTTCCGAAAAATTTAATTTTATGGTGCATCAATATTTCTGAAAATTTTCTTGTGTGGTTAGAAACAAATTATTCAATATAATTTAAATCATACGATTTAGAAAACCTGGCTCTGATACCACTGTTGGATCTGGTTTTCTACACGCCCAAACGCAGCGGAAGATTTAAAATTTTTATTTTATTTTGAAAAACAAAATAATATTGCTTTGGACATTCGTATGATTTAACAAATTAAACATGCATAGGATGTTAGAAATTATACCTTGTGAATTAATCACGTGGACACCAACAGATCTGGTATTACAGATCCGGCTCTTGATGATTCCCTACGAACTTTCTTCAAAAAAATCCTTCTATCAAGTCCACGACTAGATAGTGTGTTCCTCTTTCAAATTGCACTAGAGAATGAGAAAGAGATTTTGCGTAGGAGAAAATTTTGAGAGACGGCTCAATATTTTCTCTCTTGAAAAAGGGTTGGCCGAGATTTTCCTTTCAAAAATTGGTGGAGGCTCACGTAAGTGGTTTATTATGGTGGCTAGGTTTAGTGTTTTCAATTATTATTTATAATAAAATAATAACCTAATTACATAATTAACATTAATGAGCTTGATTTAATTAATTGGGCTAGTCCAACTAGTTTAATTAATTTAATTAAAGCCCATTAAAACTTTAATTATTTATTATGTTGGACTTGTACTCCTACAAGCCCATTAAACATAATACCCACCATATTTAATTTATTAATTAATCAACTCAACTTTTGAGCTTAATAAATTAAATACATTACAAATTCAACATTTGAATTTATTATTTAAATTATAAATTCAACTCCTTGAATTTTTATCACCTCCAACATTTAATATTTAATAAACCCAACAATTGAATTTATTTTCTCAAAATTTAATTATCATAAATTCAACTCCTTGAATTTACTATATAATATAAATTCAACTTTTGAATTTATTCTCTCAACGGGAACAAACAATCCAGTACTTGTGTGACCCTCAATGGTTCAGGGATACAACTAGCCGTGGGTTCACAACTCTTTGTGATTCAGGACAGAATCCTTTATTCGGGCTTACCCTAGTTAGCCCCATTCTTTTCATCAACACCTTGATCAAGAATGTCAGAACTCATTTCTGATTGCACCCATCGGATCATGGTAAGAGCGTCTAGTAGCATCGCCCCATTATCCCCTAGGTATCACTGATAGTGCCTGCAAGAACCAGTCGATTATGATTAACGTACAGTACACTCCCTTCATCTCAAATATCCCGATCGAATTTTCAACCATTGGTTCATCGAGGGTTGCATAATAATTCGATAACTATGTGATAATTATAATAGTGGCATCGCCTGTACTATTAGAGAACTCATTCTCTAATGTACATCTCATACTCTGGCCAGAGATTCCATGCACTATTATTTCATTAGATCACATAGGATATCCACACCCGTAGGTGAGCGGTGAATCCCCGACTACAATGCACTGGCTCCTATATGTGTCGCAACTGTACCCAACCTCGCCACCTGATGACTCTCCTGGAGTCGGTAAACGAGTCAAAGCACAGCCCTAGCATATAGAGCCTCAGTGTTGTCCCGGGTCGTAAGGACTAATGGTGTACAATCATAACCACGGACTTATCCTCTCGATGAATGATAACCACTTGGAAAGTCAGAGGGAGGGTTGTTCGGTATAATCATCATATGACTACCCATCTGTATGTTTGGACATCTCTATGCCCTTACCAAGAAACGCAGTACACAACATCACAGATGCTAGTCTCGAGCTCAAGCGGCCTTTATCCCTGTTTTAGGCGGCTGAATCGACTAGGAACAAATTTAGATTATGCAGTATTTACAAATGAGTTTCAACATCGAATTACGATTCATTTGTATTAAAGCATAATCAAGGACTTTATCTATGCTGTTTGCATGGGTATACAGATAAAGTATAACAAGACCATAAAAAATTAAATTATATTAAAATAAAGATTGTTTATTTCACTTGAGTCAATAAATTCCCTAGCCAACCGTTGGCTTGCAGGGCATCTACTCTAACAATTACAGGGGCAAAGATCACTATTTAGTGATCGCTCCGGTATTTATATTTAATACTACGGAACATTGCAGGATTTATCAAGCTATAGATAATAAAATATGCTGAAGGTAATCACATGAAAGATTGAAGATTTAGAGAACCCACAATAAATCACAGGAACAAGACGAACCAAACTACCAGCAGTCATTACCAACAGCAATGTTTCAACAATGAGAAAGCCCAATTAACAAAATGAAGAAGTCTGATCGCAAATCATTACAATTCAGACGTTAAAAGAAAATACTACCGAAAAATGATAGCACAAGGAGAAAAAAAAATTATATAAAAAAAGTATACTACAATACCTGATGCTTGGTGAGACGGCGGCGGATGGCACGTGTTTTTTTAGGACGGAGATCAAGAGGCAAATACTTCTTGTTCTTATATACTTCCCTCAGAGAAGCCTTCTGCGTCTGCGAAATTACGGTCAGCACCTGCGCAATTGAGAGCCTCACCACCTTGATTTTCGAGAGCTTGTTCGGAGCGCCACCGGTCACCTTCGCCACGCGTAGCTGCGAATGCTCCGCCTTCAAATCTTTCAGCTGCGCCAATAGAGCTTGTTTAAGTGGTTGTACCTTTTCCAAATTCCAAATTCCAAATCCAACAAATCAATTCTTAAATTTCCAATATGCATCTTCAAATAAAAAAATATACAATATGTGAATAAAAAAATCTAATGCTATGGGTTTGTTTGGATATTAGTTTCAATAAATTTTTTCTACTTTTAGAAGCTACTTTTAACTGTTATTACGATGATGGTGAGGGTTTTGATTTAACGTGTATTCAAACATATGCATCTAACTTGTGGAGAGATATTTATGACATATTGCCCGCTGCGCCATTTGAAAAGTATAATTGTTACTCTTTTCACGTTTGAAGCCTGATTATTATCTTGACTCATATTATTTCTATATATCCACGGTTTATACACAAATTAATTCTTAATTAGTTTTTGGTACGATTTTGGTATGGTGAAACATGTGAACATTATATTTCATATCAATAATCTCAGCTCATAACAGTTTTTCATAATTTCTTGATAAAATTTTCGTGCAAGATCGAAAATCCTTTTAAGGAAAATAAAACTCTATAAATTTTCGAGTAAAAAAAGCTGAACCAGATTTTTAAGGATGCCAAATAAGTCAAGTAAATTATAAGCTGTCGTCTAACATTTTGATAATGTAGTCTTAAAATTTTTTATGATGTGTGATGAAATGAAGCACGTCACATGCATGAGAGAAAAAATTGTGATGAAATGAAGCACGTCACATGCATGAGAGTAATTGTGGGAAAGGATGGGGTGAAGGCCCCAATTTCTATGTATTGGAATTTTTGGATAATTCAATTTGTTAATTTTTATGTAATTACATTTTTCGAATAACAATAGATTATGTACTTTGATGTTACTAAAATTCTATCACAATATTTACTCGATGGTTCATTAATCATTACACTTTAGAAAATTACCGAAATTGATTGGTTGGTACCTGGATTATTATTAAAACCTGAAGTCTACGCTATTAAAACAAACAAACAAACTGCAAGAACTTTCTTATGTTGTGTTTGGATGAGAGGATTTGATTTTGAGAAACATTTGAATGATAAATTTGAAATGACACTTAGTTTGATGTATTGTAAATCAATTATAATTATTATTGCATCTATATGAATTATTAATGGATGATTTAGAATCCACCAAACATAAATCCATCACATAAATCAAATGGATTTGAAATCCATAGTTAATTATTCCATTCAAATGCAACTTTAGTGTTTCAATTGATGTACGGTACAATAAAAAATTAAAATGCATTGTTGTATCGATTATACTTTTGATAATTGGTCAAATGTTGGACCTTATAATTAGACAACAACATCACACCAAACAAACATCTATCTCCCACAAACCCGAAAAAAAGAAGAGGGTGGCCAAAACATAAAACAATTAGCTTAATAGGATATGAAAACATTAATTTCGGTCCCTTATTACATTAGGCACCAAATATGTAAATTTTATAGTAGGTGTCCAGCAAGCCAACTTTTGGATTGGGCTTTTATTGACTCTAATGTAAAGCGATCTTTATTTTAATAATATTTTACGATTTTATTAAATTATGGTAGTATACTTTATCTGTATACTCATGCAAACTGCATAAATAAAGTTCTTGAAATAGGTACCATGAGGTCTGTCTCGCAACATAAAATCATGAAACTCATCAAGAAGTGTACCATATATTTTAAACAAGTTCTTAGTCAAATCAGCCGCCTAAAATAAAGATAAAAGCCTCTTGAGCTTGATACTAGCATATGTGATGTAAACGCTATATTTCATTGGCAAAGACATGAAGATATCCATTCATATAGATAGGTGATCATATGATGATGCACTCAACAAACCTCCCTCGGAATGTCCAAGTGGTTCTCACTTATCGAGTGAAATAGTTTGCGGTTATGGTTGTACACCATTAGTTCTTTGAACTGGGACAATATGAGGTTATACGGGTCAATTAAAAAGTAGGAGTGAGACAAAATATTTAAAAAAAACAAGGACTCTGACTTTCTTTTTAAAAACAAGGAGTTGATTTTTTATTATTACATTAATTGCAATTAAACTCTTTAACTTAAATAATTTTTCCTCTTCTTTTTCTTTTCGGTCGACACACATCTTCTCTCAATTAAAATTTACAAGTCTTTTTCCCCAAATCGAGATCTGTCGACCTAAAACCAATTTAGTCGACCCAAAATCTACTTTGAGAAAAAATATGAGTCCACCCAGAAAAATTGGTCGACCAAGATTTATTTTTTTGGTCGACCAAACCAAGAAGAAATTATTCTTGGTCAACCAACATAATTTTGGTTCACCAAAAAGAACCCATTATTATGCCAAGTTTGTTTTTTAATTGTTATTATTAATTTTTGTCTATTCTAATCACCTTATTCTCTTAATTTTTGTTGAATTTTGTAGGATATACCTTTGGGTCGACCCAAAAGTAAAGCAACAAGGGTCGACCCAAAAACAACAAGGTCTACTTTGTGTCGACCCAGCTTAATATGTGATTCATATGTTAAATCATATAATATTATATAACATACTTTTGAAATTGTGATTCATATGTTTAAAACATGTAACATAGTTGTGAAATTGTGATTCATATATTAAAACATAATTGTGAAATTGTGATTCATATGTTAACATATAACATAATTGTGAAATTGTGGCTCATATGTCAAAACACATGCAACATAGTTGTGAAATTGTGAATCATATACTATAACATGTAACATAATCATATAACATTATAGAACATACTTGTGAAATTATGTGATTTATATATTAAAAACATTCAACATTAATCAAAATTATGTAATTATCCGTCAAAATTAAATAATTATCTGTCATATTTGTCAAATCTATGGATTCATGTGTTTGAAAAATGGTAGACCCAAAAGCAACCTTGGTCGATCCAGAAGCAACATGGTCGACCCAGAAATCACCATGGTCGACCCAGAATCAACCCAGAAATCACCCTAGTCGACCAAAAAACTGACCAGCAACAAAATTCCACCGTAAATACTTAAATCGAAATTAAAAAGATCAATACAATGTCCAATAATTAAAAGATCAATACAATGTTCATTCAAATACAAAAACAAGTACTGAGTCTACCCAAACTTGATCGATGTTGGGTAGACCAAAATTTTCAGTAGAGTGGTCAACCCAAGAAAAATTTTTCTTGGGTCGACCAAATGTTGGGTAGACCAAAATTTTTGTTTGGGTTTTGGTCCACCCAAAGTTTGGTCTTTTGCTTGGATCGACCAAGCTTTGGTCTACCCAAGCAAAAGACCAAAATTTGGTCTACCCAAGAAAAATTTTGCTTTGGTCGACCAAGACCTAGGTCTACCCAAAATTTGGTCGACATTTTCTTCTTCAAGTGAGTCGAAGAAAAAAAGTAATAAATCGAAATAAACGTTTATATTATCAGATTTTTGTCAACCATTTGTCCATTTGAGTTAGGAATGGGTCGAGAATTGCCGGGAAGGGAAATACGATCGGAAAAGAAATGGAAGGAGGTCCACAGAAGAAAAATCTAGTTTGGAGTCAACTGAATTAGATGGATGAAATTAATATTAAAAGTTTAAGTTAATGCCATATTTACACTTAAACAGAGGGACGTTTATTTAAATTGACTTATAGATTTTTTTTTAAAAATAAGTCATGATCGAGTCTCTTTTCCCTATATTTATCGGGGTTATATGTTGTAACGCTCGAAAATCAATGCACATAAACCGCATGCATGCAAATGATTTAAATTGCATATTTATTTTATTTAATTGATTTTAAATACGTAAATGATATATTTTATATGCTTAAATGTTTAAAGTGCATGATTTCATGAAATCAAATGATTTTACCCAAATATTCGATAAGAGGCTGGGAAAAAAAGATCTCGGACGACCAAAAAAAATAAATATTTTTCAATAAATATTTTCAAGGCTTATTGTTATTATTAAATATGATTATTTTTTTTTTCTAAAAATGGTAGAAGTCCATATTATTTTGCGAGACGAAATCAATTTTATCCAAAAAGCGGGTTTTGGACAAACGAATGACTTTTAAAAGATCATAAGCATTATTTTTGAAAAATAATTTTTATAACTTTTATTTTTCAATTAAATGAGTGTTATTGGGCCTAATTTACATAGGATTAGTAGGCCCAATTACTCCTAAACTCAAAGGCCCAAAACTTACCCATTAACATGTAAATTAAAATAATAAATAACAGAAACCTAGGGCTTTTGAAGGGGATGGAAGCTGAAAATCCACACAACACACACACACACACACAATTTTCGAAAATATAGGGGACAGCAAAAGATCAAGGGTTCTTCATCACCTGTTTGTCCCTCTTCGCAACCCACGCCAACGATAGGATATTCGAGCGTTTTAAACACAAATGCATGCTTCTAAACTGTTTTGATGCATCATTCAAACAATAATATGCATGTTTTTATGTATTTTTGTATGAAAATTATTGGGTTCAAATAGTGTAACGTTTTTATGAACATTTTCAAAGTTTTGATGATTTTACGCTTGTTTGACAAACGTTATGATTCCTAAGAACATGTTGCCATTAGAGTAAGGTTAATGGATGTGAAACAAAACGTTTAGGTAGGAAAAGAGGGCAAGAACCAAGATTGGCAAGGGAAGGAGGAAACCTAGGGTTTTTATGGGTTTTGGGATGCATGCTTGAGGTTAGGGCTTGGTTCAGGGGGCAGCCACATCTGATCTTGGGCAGAGGCCTGAGCTGGACATAACTCGATGCTAGGAAGAGTTCTAGGGAGGCCGGACATGGCGGCACCCCAAGTGGAGAGAAAATCGAAGGGTTAGGGGGCTAGGTTGGAGACAAATAAAAATCCTATATTGCATGCATTCAAGTTACGAGAATTAAATTCTCGGACCTTACATTATAATTAAAACTTAACTTGCTTATATATTGGTGGAATTAATACTTGTGCAGAATGTCAAAACATACAAGGTATGCTAAATAACCAAATGGATAAAGTTTCAAAGCAACAACACAGTGATGTACATGTATTAGATATAAAAATATATGACACGTAAGAATTTTTTATTTCAAAAGATTAAATTTTGATATAATTCGGTATAATGCTTATTAATGCTTTATTTATCTTATATAACTTGCTTTTGATAGGAATGACTCTTAAAAATAAAGTGGAAAAAATCATTTTCAACTTCAAGATGAGACAAATACTCGACCACTGATTTTGATTGACAATCATGTTGGATCTGGTTTTCTACACGCCCAAACGCAGCGGAAGTTTTAAAATTTTTATTTATTTTGACAATCAAAATATAATTTTCTTTGGGCGCTCGTATGATTTTAACTAAACATACATAGGGCGTTAGAATCGTTATACCTTTGGTGAAATAATCACGTGGCTCCAACTAATCCGGTATAAGCGGATTAGCTCTTGATGAATCCCTACGAACTTTCTTCGATTCTTCTAATTAGGTCCACGACCAGAAGATTTGTTCCCCTTCCAAATAGCACTAGATTATTTGAAAGAAGTTTTACGTTGAGATTCCTAAGAACATGTTGCCATTAGAGTAAGGTTAATGGATGTGAAACAAAATGTTTAGGTAGGAAAAGAGGGCAAGAACCAAGATTGGCAAGGGAAGGAGGAAACCTAGGGTTTTTATGGGTTTTGGGATGCATGCTTGAGGTTAGGGCTTGGTTCAGGGGGCAGCCACATCTGATCTTGGGCAGAGGCCTGAGCTGGACATAACTCGATGCTAGGAAGAGTTCTAGGGAGGCCGGACATGGCGGCACCCCAAGTGGAGAGAAAATCGAAGGGTTAGGGGGCTAGGTTGGAGACAAATAAAAATCCTATATTGCATGCATTCAAGTTACGAGAATTAAATTCTCGGACCTTACAGTATAATTAAAACTTAACTTGCTTATATTTTGGTGGAATTAATACTTGTGCAGAATGTCAAAACATACAAGGTATGCTAAATAACCAAATGGATAAAGTTTCAAAGCAACAACACAATGATGTACATGTATTAGATATAAAAATATATGACACGTAAGAATTTTTTATTTCAAAAGATTAAATTTTGAAATAATTCGGTATAATGCTTATTAATGCTTTATTTATCTTATATAACTTGCTTTTGATAGGAATGACTCTTAAAAATAAAGTGGAAAAAATCATTTTCAACTTCAAGATGAGACAAATACTCGACCACTGATTTTGATTGACAATCATGTTGGATCTGGTTTTCTACACGCCCAAACGCAGCGGAAGTTTTAAAATTTTTATTTATTTTGACAATCAAAATATAATTTTCTTTGGGCGCTCGTATGATTTTAACTAAACATACATAGGGCGTTAGAATCGTTATACCTTTGGTGAAATAATCACGTGGCTCCAACTAATCCGGTATAAGCGGATTAGCTCTTGATGAATCCCTACGAACTTTCTTCGATTCTTCTAATTAGGTCCACGACCAGAAGATTTGTTCCCCTTCCAAATAGCACTAGATTATTTGAAAGAAGTTTTACGTTGAGATTCCTAAGAACATGTTGCCATTAGAGTAAGGTTAATGGATGTGAAACAAAATGTTTAGGTAGGAAAAGAGGGCAAGAACCAAGATTGGCAAGGGAAGGAGGAAACCTAGGGTTTTTATGGGTTTTGGGATGCATGCTTGAGGTTAGGGCTTGGTTCAGGGGGCAGCCACATCTGATCTTGGGCAGAGGCCTGAGCTGGACATAACTCGATGCTAGGAAGAGTTCTAGGGAGGCCGGACATGGCGGCACCCCAAGTGGAGAGAAAATCGAAGGGTTAGGGGGCTAGGTTGGAGACAAATAAAAATCCTATATTGCATGCATTCAAGTTACGAGAATTAAATTCTCGGACCTTACAGTATAATTAAAACTTAACTTGCTTATATTTTGGTGGAATTAATACTTGTGCAGAATGTCAAAACATACAAGGTATGCTAAATAACCAAATGGATAAAGTTTCAAAGCAACAACACAATGATGTACATGTATTAGATATAAAAATATATGACACGTAAGAATTTTTTATTTCAAAAGATTAAATTTTGAAATAATTCGGTATAATGCTTATTAATGCTTTATTTATCTTATATAACTTGCTTTTGATAGGAATGACTCCTAAAAATAAAAACATTGGAAAAAATCATTTTCAACTTCAAGATGAGACAAATACTCGACCACTGATTTTGATTGACAATCATGTTGGATCTGGTTTTCTACACGCCCAAACGCAGCGGAAGTTTTACAATTTTTATTTATTTTGACAATCAAAATATAATTTTCTTTGGGCGCTCGTATGATTTTAACAAAACATACATAGGGCGTTAGAATCGCTATACCTTTGGTGAAATAATCACGTGGCTCCAACTAATCCGGTATAAGCGGATTAGCTCTTGATGAATCCCTACCTTTCTTCGATTCTTCTAATTAGGTCCACGACTAGAAGATTTGTTCCTCTTCCAAATAGCACTAGAATATTTGAAAGAAGTTTTACGTTGAGATCTAAAATTTTGAGAGAGGACTCAAAATTCTTTTCCTTGAAAAAAAAAAACAAAATAATTTGGAGGATATTAATATATCATTCACGTGAATCACCATTGGGAGAGAGGAGGCTAGGGTTTTTTTCAAAAATTATGAATCAAAACTCTTTAACCCTAAGCATAATACACATATATATAAGCTTAGGGCCCATTAATTAAATTAAACACTTAATGAACTTAATCAATTAATTATCCTAGTCAAACTAGTTTAATTATTTAATTAATCTTTTAAAGTCTAATTAAGAACTTTAATAATATGTATGTTGGTCTTGTACTCCTAAAAGCTCATTATACATATACCCATTACATTTAATTTAATATATAATAAACTCAACGTTTGAGCTTAATAAATTAAATATATTATAAATTCAACATTTGAATTTAATATTTAAATTATAAATTCAACTCCTTGAATTTTATCACCTCCAAAATTTAATATTTAATAAACCCAACTTTTGAGTTTAATAAATTAAATTATCAAATTATATAAATTCAACTCTTTGAATTTATTATCTCCAAATTTCATAAATTCAACTTCTTGAATTACTATATCATAAATTCAACTCCTTGAATTTATTTTCTCAAAATTTAATTATCATAAATTCAACTCCTTGAATTTACTATATTATAATATAAATTCAACTCCTTGAATTTATTCTCTCAACGGGAACAAACGATCTAGTGCTTGTGTGACCCTCAATAGTTCAGGGATATAGCTAGCCGTGGGTTTACAACTTTTTGTGATTCTATTTTAATATTTATTCTTATTCGGGCTTGCTTACCCTAGTTAGCCTCATTCTTTTCATCCACACCTTGATAAAGAATGTCAGAAATCATTTCTGATTGCACCCATCGGATCATGGTAAGAGCGTCTAGTAGCATCGCCCCATGGTCCCCTAGGTATCACTGATAGTGCCTGCAAGAACCAGTCGATTATGATTAACGTACAGTTCGGTCCCTTCATCTCATATAACTCGATCGAATCTGCAACCATTGGTTCATCGAGGGTTACATATTAATTCGATAACTATGTGATAGCTATAATAGTGGCATCGCGAGAACTATTTTGGAGAACTCTTTCTCCAACGTACATCTCGTACTCTGGCCAGAGATTCCATGCACTATTATTTCATTAGATCACATAGGATATCCAAACCCGTAGATGAGCGGTGAATCCCCGACTACAATGCACTGGCTCCTATACGTGTCGCAATTGTACCCAACCTCGCCTCCTGATGACTCTCCTGGAGCCGGTAAACGAGTCAAAACACAGCCCTAGCATATAGAGCCTCAGTGTTGTCCCGGGTCATAAGGACTAATGGTGTACAATCATAACCACGGACTTATCCTCTCGATGAATGATAACCACTTGGAAAGTCCGGGGGAGGGTTGTTCGGTATAATCATTGTAGAACCCGTAAATCAGTCTACGTATAAGCCATGCATAATTCTAGATTTTTAAAATTAAATTGACTTCATTACATGATTATTTTAATGCTTTTCTTTGAAGTTAATTATTTTATTATTTCATGCAGTAGTTTGATTTTTCAGTTATTTCAGTGAGGCCGGACTGGAGTTGAAGTTTTGAGATAAACTTTAAGATTCAGAAAATTTTTCCAGAATTTAATTTAGCTAGCAAGTAAGTTCATTTAAGTTAATAAGAAGGTTTGAGGATTTATTTAGTTACTTGAGGTGAGTAGGAAATTAATTCAATTAAGTTCCTATTATTAATGGTTTTATTCACTAAATTATTTAAGGAATTAGTGAGGCTTTTAAGAGTTATTAATTTAGTAAATAAACAACACTTCCCATTCATTTTTATTAATAAATTTCGGCCCCTAGTTGATAGTGTATTGCCTTGCCAACTCATCACCCTTTTTGACCCTTTCTTTGCATGTAATTAGTAGGATAATTCTATGATTTTTGGGAGCACCATTTAATTAATTATTAGAGCTTATCCTAACCCATTCCTAGCCTTGAAGAAATCGGCCACCCCATTCCAGAATCATCCAACAAGCCATTTGCTATCAACCAAATTCAAAATTTAAAAAGGGGGAGACTTGGTCTTGATTTCTCCCATACATTTTCCACCCACTCCCCTCACTCTCCTAACCATTTCCCCTTCTCCCTAATCTCGAAAATCAGAGCACTTTTCAGAGTAAAAAATCGTGAGTTCTTAGCTAGAGAGAAATGGAAAGAAATCGAGTAGAAGGAAAAAAAGCGTTCCACTCCTCCATGCCGCGTCGTCGTCGTTTCGTTCGTTTTCTTTAAAAACGAAACCAGGCATGTCTAGATTTCTTTCAAACCTCAATCAAGTCCTACTATTATTTTAAACATCACTTTTACATGATTTTTATTCAAGAAAACCGAAATTTTCATCAAGCATTTTCGAAATGCATGTGCAGAAAGTTTTCGACTTTCATGATGCTCTTCACGGTTTTCTCTCGTTTCAGTGCTACAGGTTATGGATCGACTCCAGACTCCCAAGGCTGCTCCTAGACATGTAATAGGATGCATTAGGACCATGTTGGTCCATTCTTTCAGTCCCATACACGCTGGAAAACCCGAAAATGACAGCAACTCCATTTGTGTCCATTTGTGTTTTTCGAAAATGCAGTTTTGCTGTCCAAGGGAATGGATCTGATCATGGCTGCCCTAGGGGCTTATAGCCATGGTTATATCACTTCCCTAGCATTTCTAAGATGTGACTAAGTCGCCCTTTTGGTGGCTTGGTCCATGGTTGCTCGGTTTTCAATTAAAACATCAAGAACAGCCCCTACACCCTTCGGCCCCTTCATTATACAGCATGTATTGATTCGATTTTTGGGAATGGTGTGGATCTTGGTTGGCCTATGGCCCTTAGCCACGGTTCATACCATACCCAAGATGTCTAGATTGTGCCATGGTCAACCAAATGGCCACTGGAACGAGTCGAGACAGCAAGCGAAGCACAACACCACACACGCACGCATGAGGGCCCTCGGTAAGAGTTTTCGGTTGGTTGCTGGAATGGTGAGGATTGTGGCTGGCCTAGGGCCCTTAGCCATGGTTCAAATCATTCCTTGGGATGTTGGTAAGAGTCTCTGGTCGGTGGTGCATGCCCCAATGGCTGGTAGTCTCGAAAACAACACAAGACATGCAATTGCGCAGCTGCTGGAATTTGACAGTAACTTGCTGTGACGGTTCGGAGGCTCGTTCGAGTTCTTGGTCGGCATTTAGCCTATGGCCTTGGACTGGACAGTGCCTCATCGAGTTAGGAAGGTCGTGTTTTTGATTGTTTGTGATTCGGATCATTTTTGAGGTCATACGAGAATTTACGGTGCGATGTGCCAAATTGACTCTCGAAAGAGCGTTTCTTGTTTTGGCCTCCATTTCACCTAGATTTTGACCCTCATCATTTTAGGAGCATTATTTCATAATTTTAAGCGTATTTTAATCATGACTATACGTCGGTTCAGTGTTGGTTCGGAGTCGTGATTAAATACGAAGTCGTTAGACGTAATTGTCGCATTTTCAAACTTAATTGCATAGTTTGGTCAAGTATAAACTATTGTATATTTTTCATGGTATATTTAGGTTGCAGCGAGCCTGGGAGCGATCCAATCCAGTTGGTAAAATATACATGATATTTTCATTATGCCATTTAATTATATTACGTGCATGAAAATAGAAAATACTTATTTTTGAGATTTATGCGATATTGCTTGTGGTCAATTCACTATTATGGGAGTATTATTTTACACGGTCGCCAGTGACCGATAAGTTCAGTTTGGTACCACCCGGTCGCTAGTGACCGGTCAGTTCAGTTCAGTTTGATACTCCCCGATAGCCAGTTACCGATCAGTTCAGTTTAGTGCAGGGGTCACAAGCGTAGACCATAATCTCAACAGAAAATTATTATCAGTCATTTCAGTACAGGGCTCCAACGAGCAAACATTTTTACTATGATATTTAATTCAGTCATGCACGTATTATAATTGCTCAGTACAAGTTATTTTCAGCATGCCTCGTGATCTGATATTTTTATCCATGCAAAATATATTTTTCTCGTTACCTACGATATATACATGCCGAGTCTTTAGGCTCACTAGACTTGATTGTTGTAGGTACCGATGAGTTCAGGGCCGAGGACGGGGACCAGTGAGCCAGCTTGGGTCGGCAGTAGTGGCACCCGAGGACCTCAGTTCAGCATTTATTATTTTATTCCGCAAACAAGTTTTATCAGTTGTTGGATATTCTTAAATTGTTATTTCGCAAACAAATATTTTCTTCCGCTGCCATCTTGGATATCAAACTTTGTTTATCGGTTTAATTATGAATGAGACATTTTAATTATTTAAAAAGAAAAATTTTAATTTTTCCGCAAATTTTCAAAGTAAGGAATTTTAGGCCTTCACAGTTGGTATCAGAGCCTATGTTCTTGTAAAGGGTTACACTACTACTGACCACGAGAAGCCCACGAAGCCACGTCTTCGGTCTGTAAGTTTTACATTTCGGCATTTTATTTAAAGCATGAATTATTTTAACAGCATGCCTCCATGAAATATTTTACATTCAGATTCTTTAATTATTTCAGTGTTTATTTAAAATAAATTATGGAATTATGCATGTTAGTTACGTATTGGTTATGTATGGAACAGTATGCCTCCTAGACGCCAGGTTGGACGCCCGAGAGGTGGTGGTGTACACCGTCATGAAGACGGGAATGATCAGAGACAAGAGAGGCAGGGACCTCCACCCCCTCCTCCTTATATGAATGCCCAGATGTTAGCTGGGATGAACCAGTTCTTCGCACAGTTTGCGGGGAACAATGCCGTTGTGGAAGCTAGGCCGACCGGGCCTGAGGCTACTTATGAGAGATTCATGAAGATGCGTCCTAAAGAGTTTTCAGGGACGACGGACCCCATGATTGCCGAGGGCTGGATCAAGTCCCTCGAGGTTATCTTTGAGTTTATGGAGCTTGGAGATGCAGACAGAGTACGCTGTGCCATCTATCTGTTCAGTGGAGATGCCCGCTTATGGTGGGAAGGAGCGTCAGTAGCCCTGAACTTGGCTACGCTGACTTGAACACGCTTCACGGAGGTATTTTACTCCAAATATTTTACTGATGAGGTGCGTTCACGTTTGACCAGGGAGTTCATGACCCTGAGACAGGGAGAGCTGACAGTTACGGAGTTTGTCCGTAAGTTTGAGAGGGGCTGCCATTTCGTGCCCCTGATTGCGAATGATGCGGGTGCCAAGCTGAGGCACTTTCTTGATGGACTACGGCCGATCTTGCGCCGTGATGTTAGGGTGGCTGGCCCTACTACCTATGAAGTTGCTGTTTCTAGAGCTCTGGCTGCAGAACAGGATCTGATTGACATTGAGAGGGATCGCTTGGGGAAGCGACCAGTTCAGGTACCACACCGCCCTCCACCTCAGCAGTAGCACCAGAACAAGAGGCCGTATCACGGCCCGCCCAGGAACAGAGGAGGACCTCAGCAGCAGCAGCAGGGACGCGCAGTCCCGAGGCCATTTGAGCGCCCAGTCTGTCCCAAGTGCTCACGCCGCCATCCTGGAGCATGTAGGTTTGGCTCCGGAAATTGTTACAAGTGTGGCAGTCCAGACCACATGTTGCTGCAGTGCCCTCAGAGGAATCTGCCTACTCAAGGCAGAGTTTTTGCTCTCCATGCCACGGAAACGAACCCGGAGACCATGCTTATGACAGGTACATTTAAGCATTAAATTTATATTTGAATTTCAATATTTTGGGAATCGGGATTAAGATTTTTGAAGAACCTAAAGGGGGGGTGAATAGGTTCTTTAAGGCCCTTTAGCGTTTTTAAAACGAGTTTGCAAAAATTGCAAGCGGAAGACTTGAGGGACAATCACAAATAAAAATGAATGCGTAAAGTAAGTGCGTAAAATAAATGCGTAGTAAAGTAAATGCGTAAAGTAAAGAGGGATAGAGATGTTTATGGAAGTTCGACGAAGAATCGTCTACGTCTCCCCTTCTCGATGAGGATCGAGGTATCACTATGACGACTTGGCTTTAGGAGCTCCAAGCTAGCTTTTACAACCACGCCTCGATGCGTCTACTTGGCCTTGAGGGCTCCAAGGATAGCCACGAACTTTACAACCCACTCGAGAGTATTACTTTCACTCTTTTTCTACAACTCTTTTGATATTACAACTCTTTTAATCAACGCACACAAGAGATAGTAGAAAGCTTTGTAAGAAACAAGAGAGAGTGGAGTGGGATGATTGAGAATGCATCCTCAAAGGCCTATTTATACTAGTCTTGGACGCCAAGGTTCGGATCTTCTGTTTATACTTCGGAACGTCCGATGTGATTGAAATCAATTTGCGTAATTCTGGAATGACTTCGGATCTTCCGATCTTGACTTCGTAGGGTCCGAACATATGCTTCGGAGGGACCGATCAAACTCCGTTTCTTCCGAACGATTCTTTCAGACAGTGTATGACCAACTTCGGAAGGTCCGAACTCCAGTTCGTACCGTCCGAACTTTCCCGCGTTTCCGGAGATTTGAAATCTTCAACACTTCGTAGCTTCCGATCATGTCCATCGTAGCGTCCGAAATCTACTCAATCAACAGTCAGATCAATTTGTCTCCGGATTAAAGTGATTTGATTGCTTGTGTTCGGAACGTCCGATCCAGTATTCGGAACGTCCGAACTTGCTCCTCGCAGCTTCCGAACAGCTTCTATTTTGCTTCTGATTTGCACAATTTCGGAACGTCCGAACCAAATTTCGGATCTTCCTAACGTAACCATGTTCTTAATTTCCTGCATGCCTCAATATAAAACATTAGTACATTTTTAATCCAAGTTTTGGTATCATCAAAACAAAAACTTTGGGATATGTTACAGCATTAAAAACATTAATCTCATCCTCGAGATTTGTATGCGTTTAAGGCGTAACATTTTTTTTTAACTCAGAACTGCGATAGGATTGCATGCTCTACTCAGTATTCTTTTGGGAATATAAGTTAGAAGAAATTTGGCCTCTGCATGTCTATAGGATAGTTCTTGAGATTTTTGGTTTCAGCTTGATGTTCCAAACTTTCAGGAAGAATTTTTATAGCGGGTCAGCTACGAAAGCCCTGATAGATTCAGGGGCTACTCATTCCTTCATTTCAGAGACGTTCGCTAATTTTCTCAAGGTCAAGACCATCGGGCTAGACATAGCCTATTCAGTAGTGTTGCCTTCAGGCGAGGAGATGGCAGCTACCAATGTGATCCGGGATATAGACCTCGAGCTGCATGGAAATCTTGTTTATGCGGATCTTATCGTGTTGCCGATGCCAGAGTTTGACATCATCCTAGGGATGGACTGGCTATTGAGGAACAGAGTGTTGATAGACTTCCAGCGAAGGTCTGTTCTAGTCCGACCGCCTAGAATGACGCAGTTCTTATTCAAGCCGGACAGGTACTTTCCCTTACCGCGCATTATTCCTTATGTCCAGGCTAGGAAGCTCATGCATAGAGGGGTCGGGCATTTTTAGCGACTTTTATATCTGTCCCCGAGGCACCTTGTTAGTAAGCCGCAGATGTTCTGATTGTTAGAGATTTCTTAGACGTTTTCCTGAAGACGTCTCTGGTATGCCACCCGAGCGAGATGTGGAGTTTTCTATTGAGCTTATGCCAGGTACGGCTCCGATATCCAAAGCGCCGTACCGATTAGCGCCGACGGAGATGGCGGAGCTTAAGAAGCAGATTCAGGAGCTACTTGACAAGGAGTTCATTCGCCCGAGTTTCTCACCTTGGGGCGCGCCAGTCCTGTTTGTTAAGAAGAAGGATGGCACGATGAGGCTTTGTATTGATTACCGGGAGTTGAACAGGGTTACAGTGAAGAAAAAGTACCCACTTCCGCGGATTGAGGATCTATTTGCTCAGTTGCAGGGAGCTTCGGTGTTCTCCAAGATAGATCTGCGTTCCGGTTATCACCAGTTGAGGGTCAGAGATGCTGATGTTTCCAAGACTGCTTTCAGGACTCGTTATGGCCACTATAAGTTCCTTGTGATGCCGTTCGGTCTGACGAATGCGCCAGCGATCTTCATGGATCTCATGAATCGCGTATTTCAGCCGTGTCTTGACCAGTTTGTGATAGTATTCATAGACGACATTCTCGTCTACTCGAAGAATCGGGAGGATCATAGCAGACATCTGACCACAGTGCTGCAGACCTTGCAGAAGCACAAGTTATTCGCAAAGTTCATTAAGTGCGAATTTTGTTAGAGAAGGTGGCGTTCTTAGGCCACATTGTTTCTAGAAGTGGTATTGAGGTATACCCAGCGAAAGTCGCAGCAGTCAGAGATTGGGTTGTGCCGCAGAATGGATCTGAGATCCGCAGTTTTCTGGGGCTAGCAGGATATTACAGGAAGTTCATCCAGGGATTCTCCTCTATCGCTGTTCCACTCACAGCACTGACAAAGAAGAATGTGAAGTTTGTGTGGAGCGATGATTGTCAGAAGAGCTTCGATACTTTGAAGCAAGCTCTTATCTCAGCACCAGTTTTGGCCATGCCATCAGGGCCCGACGAGTTTGTCCTTTACACCGATGGTTCAAAGCTCGGTTTGGGCGCAGTATTGATGCAGCATGGGAAGGTGATAGCATATGCTTCTCGTCAGATGAAAACTCATGAGAAGAATTACTCTACCATGACCTAGAGTTGGCCGCCATAGTTTTTGCCTTGAAGATTTGGAGGCATTATCTGTATGGGGAAAAGTGCCAGATCTTTACCGACCACAAGAGCCTCAAGTATTTCTTTACGCAGAAGGAGCTGAACATGCGTCAGAGGCGTTGGTTGGATCTTGTGAAGGATTATGACTGTGACATTAGCTACCACCTGGGTAAAGCTAATGTAGTTGCGGATGCATTGAGTAGGAAAGTCGCAGTGATGGCTCATTTGACGACAGAAACCTCTTCAGTTTGAGATGCAGAGGTTTGATCTTGAGACTTATCCTCGAGGTAGATTTCCTTGTTTATCTACCTTGACTATCCAGTCCTCTCTTATTGACCGTATTCGCAGTGGTCAGGCAGCAGATGAGCAGTTGGCACCGTGGAAGAAGAGAGATGAAGCCAACGGCAGTGTCTTGTATACAGTCAGCGACGGTATTGTGAGACACTGAGACAGGATATGGGTTCCTAGCAGTGATTCTATCCGAGCAGACATCTTATCAGAGGCCCATATGTCCCCGTACTCCATTCACCCTGGGAGTACGAAGACGTACAAAGATCTGCAGCTATTGTATTGGTGGCCTGGTAAGAAGAAGGACATCAGACAATTTGTGTCCGAGTGTCTGACCTGTTAGTTAGTGAAGGCCGAGCATCAGAGACCAGCAGGTTTGCTCAAGCCTCTTCCTATTCCTGAGTGGAAGTGGGAGAACGTCACCATTGATTTTGTGACTGGTTTGCCGAGGTCAGCCAGAGGATCGAATGCTATCTGGGTGATTGTAGATCGTCTTACCAAATCAGCGCACTTCTTGCCTATTAAGACGACATTTACCATGATTCAGTATGCAGAGCTATATATCCGAGAGATAGTCCGACTCCATGGCATTCCAGTTTCTATCGTATCCGACAGAGATCCCAGATTCACTTCCTCATTTTGGAAGAGTTTGCATTCGACTATGGGTATGAAGCTGTTGTTTAGCACAGCTTTCCATCCGCAGACAGATGGAGAGTCCGAGCGAGTCATTCAGATTTTGGAGGATCTTCTCCGTGCTTGCGTCATTGATTTCTCTGGGAGTTGGGAGTCGAACTTGCCATTGATAGAATTCACCTATAACAATAGTTTCCAATCTTCTATAGGTATGGCTCCGTATGAAGCACTGTATGGCCGTAAGTGTAGATCTCTGTTCATTGGGATGAAGTAGGAGAGAGAGCAGAATTGGGTCCAGAATTATTCAGCAGGCTGCCGATGTAGTAGTCCAGATCCGTGACCGGATGAGGACTGTTCAGAGTAGACAGAAAAGTTATGCATATAGCGGAGGAGAGATTACTGATACAGCGTATTGATATTGTCATTTCAGATTTGATAGGACAATTGGATACGGGTCATCTTTCGTCAGATAGGGACGACAAAGTATAATTCATGTGATATCGGGAACCACAACTCAAATGAGATCCATTTTGAGTTTCTCAATAAATCACATACAGACTGTTATTTGTACTTTGAGATGTTTATGCTTTGATTTTAGAATTGTATTCAAGTGTATGAGATTACTCGCCATATTCAAATATGGATATGATTGTGCTTTGTTACAGATTGATATTCATTGCATCTAAGATAGGAAAGTCTTGACAGTCATTGTCAGACTTCTAGACGTTCGGTGTATCGTACATAGGAGCAGACATTGTCCTATTGTAGCACACACGATACAGCCATGGCCGAAGTCTAGGAATAAGACGTACAGTTACCACGATCGGTTGAGTAGGTAACAGCCATTGACGTCTTATTCATTACGGGATCCCTAGAGTTATAGATCGAGTCAAGTCTAGACATGATTTGATTAGGACTTCATGCTTATATGGATGTGGCTCCTAGATCATGGAACCCATCGTTATTGCTTTCAGTTGTGCTAGCATGTTTTATGATTAGATTGTTTATATGCAGGCTTCTGATTTGAGTTGCATGCTTAATTTCATAGATTATGAAATATATGTGTTTACACATGATCGCATGTTTTATGAATAGTTTTTTATATAACATGCTTACCATGTTTTCTACTGGGATTATTCCACCGGAGTTATCCGGCTGTTGTCGTGTTTTGTATTGTGGCATGACAACAGGTGGGGCTGGATCAGGGTCGAGAAGATGACGAGAGAAGACGAGTTTAGCGTGGTGATTCCGAACTTACAGTAGATTGAATTTTACTACTAGAACTTTAGTAGTGAACCTTAGATTAGAAGGTTGTACATTATTGTATTTTAATACTGAATTTGTATGTT